>NC_057793.1:18373882-18384974 GCF_014905175.1 Aphidius gifuensis
TCCTATACACTACTATACTATCCCAGGTTATATATTTGATTGTATGTTGAAATATACAGAGATAGAATTAGAACTCGTAACTGATTCAGAAAAATACTTATTCATTGAAAAATTGTACAAACAGGTATGCTAAAGCAAATAATAAATACATGCCTGACTTTAATACTAATAATATACAAATTCAAAAATATAATTTTTGTGAAAAACTACTCGTTAAAGTTGTTCTTTACGTTAGCTTAGTACTACTGTATATACTAAATTTTTATTCAATTTAACAAAAAAAAATAAAAAATTCAACCAAACGATGATAAATAATTGAGGAGAATTAAAGCTGCCTGTGTTTGAGAAATAAAATCGAAATAAAAAAAGATCACGTTTTATGATTCCACGACAAAAAAAATTTTCAAAAAAAAACTCGACAAAAAAAATCACGACAAAACAAATTTCGACAAAAAATATCACGACAAAAAAAAATCACGATAAAAAAAATCACGACAAAAAAAATCGCAACAACAAAAATTTAGAAAAAAAAAATTTAGACAAAACAAATCTAGCAACTAAGTCAATGATTTGGCTGGTGAAATAAGGTAGATAGTGATTGTTTAGCTACAATTACAGCTAAGTAAAAAATCTAGCTAGGTAAGAAATCTAGCCAAGTAAAATAATGTAGATATTGATTGTTTGGCTACAATTACAGCTAAGTAGAAAATCTAGCTACGTGAAAAATCTAGCTAAGTGAAAAATCTAGTTGAGTAAAATGATGTAGATATTGATTGTTTGGCTATTATTAAGGCTAAGTTAAACATCTACCAGCTGAGTGAAAAATCTAACGGCTATATATATAAAAAAAATAATTTATATGAAATATTAAATTTATTATTTAAAAAAAAAAAATTTTATTATGACGTGATTTTTATTTTTCTTATTTTTTTTGTCATGATTTTTTTTGTCGTGATTTTTTTTATCGTGATTTTTTTTATCGTGATTTTTTTTGTCGGAATTTTTTTTGTCGTGATTTTTTTTGTCGAGTTTTTTTTGGAAAATGTTTTTTGACGTGTAACCCGTTTTATCCTTATTACACAAACGAACTTTGACGCCGCGGTTTTCTTCACAATTTCAAGATTAGGTTTTTCAGACGAAAACTTTCCAGCAAAGATGCAATTTGATAATCAACAATCTCACTATTTTGAATATATCTTGTTATTGGATTTACTTTTCAGCTTGTCTTTAGATGAGCTTGATATTAGATTTTTTGTTATTTGCAGGGTATTTCATATTAATTTTCTTATAAAAATGAGAAGATAGTTTTTTAAAAAATATTTAACTATATATATAAAAAATATATTACTTTCTCTTGATGTCATTATTCATTGAGCTATTTTGTAAAAATAGTAATTCACATTTATGTTTTAATTATTTTCATTGTTATTTAGTAATAATTTAAAACAACACTCTGTTCACAACGAATAAAACAATTTTAAAAAGATAGAGTTTAAACAAATTCGTACAGCCACTGTTGAAGCAAAAATCATTTCTTTATGACATTTTTGTGGATGTTTAGTTCGAATATTTTTTATTTTACTATTCAGTTTTTCATGGCTGAGTATTTTTGATAACTTAATCATTCAGTTACAAAAAGAGCAAACTATAATTATGTTTCTTTCTTTATGTCTTTTAAAACCCTCTACCCATAATACTTTATTCATCAAAGTCTCGATCACTTTATTTTCGATTCTTTTTATTTCTGTGATGTTCCACCAATTACAAACATTCATTCTTCAAAATTACTCATGTTCATAATAAAATATTTCAAAATAGAATTTTCCAGAAATCATGATTTCTATATTCAAAAAACACCTCATGAAAAAAAAAAAAAAAAAAAAAAAAAGTATATTTTCTAAATTAATATGGTTAAGCTTGTGTTTTATTTTAGATTGTAAAATTCATATTAAAAATATAAAAACACGTCTCCGTTTTTCATTTTATTAATAGGTAATTTTCATTTGATTTTGTCCTTAGATTCTCTGTTCTCCGAAAATATTAATTATACAATTTTTATGATAAATTTTACTTTTCATTTTGTCCGTGCAATACTTATCCTAAAAAATTTTAAAATCAATTTTGACTCTTTTTTTATTTGCTATAACTTGTACACGAAATACGACGCTTTCCTGCTTCAAGTCATGTACATAAAACATATATTTCTAAATAGAATTTTTGTGAAACTATGAATCTGAGACTTCAAACTCACACTCAATAAAATCTCCAAACAATTACATGGAATGATGATTCTTTATTTTATGCAGTTTATATTTACCACGACTTGTAGATAAAATAAATTCAAAAAGGGGCTAATATTTCGTTTTTCAGCCATTTTGTCAAATCATAAACTAAAGATCTGAAAAATCATGCGCCTATTCTAAAATCTTCTTTTTCAATTATTTTTCATTTATGTTGATTATTAATTCTCAAAAAAATTTCGACATTATATTTTCACTAATAACATATAATTTATAAAACAATGAAATTTCCTGCAACCTTTGTCGAAAAATCCATTTCTTTATAACATTTTTGTGCTTACTTCAAACATTTTCCATTTTACTATTCCGTTTTCAGGGGTATGTATATTTTTAATTAATTAATCATTCATTCACACAGAGCATGTTCTTAAGTATTTTGAAAAAAAAATTCTTTTTTATAAATATGATCCCGAGTGGAAATCTGATCAGGCTAGCCCGATTTGACTTCAAGTCTTGATTGAGACTTGATCAATGTTCCCTTAACACTGGAAGCCTGATCGAAATTTGATCAATATTTGATCAAGATGCTTGATTAAGGATGACTCGATCAAGATTGGATCAAGGAACCCTTAACTCATCCTTAATAAGGCCAGCCTAATCAAGAATTGATCGAGAAAACCTTAACTTATCCTTAATAAGGCCAGCCTGATCAAGAATTGATGAAGAAAACCTTAACTTCTCTTTATTAAGGCCAGCCTGATCAAAGAACTTCTTCAAAAAAATTGCCTAGCTTAGATACATGAAAATCTTGTAAGACTAATAAATATTTTCCAATGAAATTTTAGTGAGATCATGACTAATATCAAGACAACACCAACATATTATTACCTTTAAAGTTTCGAATCCTCATTTTATTTGTTTCAATCTCTTTTCATTACATAATTCACCACAACTTCTAAACAAAGTGTGACATTACTCATTTTCGTGGATTATTTATAAGATGTGAAAGAAGAAATTATAAAAATAAACACCTATGCCATTAATCATATCAACATGACCAGTTCCATCAATAAATTATAACAGTCATATATTTATCAATAGTTATACTGAAATAATCAGTTTTTTTACTTAAAGAGACATGTATATATGTATATATATTCTACTTTTTTGTCAAAATAGAATGTCTACATTCTCAATCGTCAATAAAATTGTGAATAAAATGATTCCCTTTTTTTTTTTTTTTTTGTTTCTAAATAGAATGTATGTGGATGTTATATAGATACATACTTTTATTTTCTTGTACATAAGCCTATTGATTTTTCCATCATCATATTAATAAAGTTATATATATAAATCAGTTCATTTATTATCAATAAAAACAGTTATTATAATTTAAAGACTATTTTTTGTTCAAGCTATCTGTCAAATCTTGATTTCAAAATATATAAACAAATAAATTTATTGATTACCTTAACGACAGGAAAAAAACTGAAATGTGTGAAAGAAAATTTGTTTATTTATTTCATTAACAACCGACAAAGACAGAATGACAAAATGACATAAGAATGACAAAGAGAACCAAATAACCAATCAAATCTTAGGAAGATCGATGACAACTGTCCTTTTTATATAAGGAACATAATAATATATATATATATATAAATTCCCAAAAGCACAATAAAAACGGAAAGCTATATAAACAACAGGTTACGTTCATCAACAAACATGTGTATGTTGTATATATTACCATAATTAGCATGACTGGCATGTGCTATAATGTATGTGCTAACTTTACAGACCTGAGATTCGCGCCTATATCCCAACAACATATGGCGCGCGCACCATCGATGCGATATTGAATACTATACTGACATATACAAAGGTTTTTTCACACCATCTAAATATGTTAGCTTTCTTGCTCTATAGACCGATGCTTCTGGCAGATGATTTAAAAATTCAAAAATAAATCCTTTCGTAAATAAAAATATTTTATATTTTTGTTTACATATGATGTAAAAAAAAAAACTCATTAAACTTGATGGAAAGAGAAATAAACAATAACATGTGACTTGGGAACATAGCTTAAAGTATCATTATTTAATTTGCGCCATCGATGCGATATTGGATACTGAAGTAAATATAAAGGTTTCCCACACCATCTACTATTACCTTGCACAATTTTATTTTTATGATGTTGTCAAATAGCTCTGGATTTGGAAACCATATTGCTTCCTCTGATGCAATTAATAATAGTTTATTTCTTCAAGTGGTTCAAGTAATTTTTCCAAATATTGATATTTGGTTGGTATAATGATTACTTTAAATGTAAATATTTGCTAATCGTAAGCCATTTGGATCAACAATTCAACTCATTAGAGCGTTTGTTTTACTACAATTACTTCCTCCAATAATTGCACATCTTATTGTATTTGGTAGTCAATCACCGTGACGTTTTTCTTTAAAACCATCACCACTTTTTAACGTAATTATATCAAAGTTTATAACTGGTAATTTAATAGCTTGTTTCTGATATTCCATCGTGATGAGTACTGAGTACAAATGATATAAATTCATCTGTTTTATACCGCAACAAATAAGTCTGTTATAAACTATGATTGAGCATACATCACAAAAGAAAAAAAATAAAAAACGACGATGCACAGGAATACTCAATAAAATAATAGACAAATTGCCATTTGAACTTCATCTGCCTGGTTATTCCTATTGTGGACCAGGTACCAAGTTAGAAAAATGTTTAACAAAAGGTGACTCAGAAATTAATCCTCTTGACGCAGCCTGTAAAAATCACGATATTGCATATTCAAAAAATCGACACGATATCCGAAGCAAGGAACGCAGCTGATGATATTTTAGCTCGTGAAGCAGCTAAACGTATTTTTTCCAAAGACGCAAGTTTAAGTGAGAGAGCAGCAGCTACATTTGTTACTGGAGCAATGAAAATAAAATCGAAATTCGGTATGGGTTGTATTAAGATGAAGAAAAAAAAAAAAAAACAAAAAAAAAACAATCGTTCTTGCTCAAAAATAAAAAAACGAACAAGAAGACTGGTGGAAAATTAAAAAAAAACGCACTAATGAAAAAAAAAAAAAAAAATCAAGAAAAAGAAAATATCATTTTCAATAATTCTACTAGCAGCAAAACAAGTGATGAAAGGATCAAATATTTCAACTAATGCAATCCAATCAGCATTAAAAGGAGCGAAAGCAGCTATCAAAACAAGTGGTTGTAAAAAATCACTGTACCTAGAGTATTAACAGTTGCTAAACATGTTGGTGGTGCTTTACCGCTTTTGATTTCAATTTTCTCAGCTATATCAGCTTTGGGAGGGGTAGTTGGTGGAGCATCTGGTGTTGTTGAAGCAATCAATGCAGTAAAGTTAAGTAAAGAAAAAGACCTGGTAACGTTTGTTGGGGCGTGTGGCCTGCGTTACCCGTTGAAAATTAAAAATTTTCAATACTCCGGCTAGGGCCATGATTATTTCAAATTATTGCTGAAATATAATTTAATGGTTTATCAACAATAACATAACTCGAATCAAGGCTTTTTTTTGGGGCCTTAGAAACATTTTATTTCAACTCTATGATAACATTTTTTGGTCCGTTTTTTTGATTTTTTTTTCGGCGAGTCATAACTTTTGTTATAATCAAGATACGGAGTTCGTATTAGGCTCAAATTATGCGCCTTAAAAAAATCTAGTGACCGCATTAGGGTTTTTTTTTTTCTCAATAACAGTTTTCGAGCAAAAAAATTAAATATCCGAATTTTTTGTCAAATTTAGAAGTTTTTTTTTTTTTCTCAAGAACTATTATAGATAGGGGAAAAAACCTATTATGCGGGCGATAGAGTTTTCTGAGACGCATAATATAAGCCTTATACGAAGTCTCTCTTTTGATTTCGCGTTGAGTTATTCATTGCGCCGTTTTTAAGTTTTTTTTCGGCGAGCCATAACTTTTGTTATAATCAAGATAGGGAGTTCGTATTAGGCTCAAATTATGCGCCTTAAAAAAATCTAGTGATAGCATTAGGGGTTTTTTTGTCTCAGAAACGGTTTTCGAGAAAAAAAATTAAATATCGGAATTTTTTTTTTCAATTTTATAATTTTTTTTTTTTCTCAAAAAACTATCATAAATGGAAAGGAATTTTGCAAAGCGGGCGATAGAGTTTTTTGAGACACAATAATTAAGCCTAATACGAAGTCTCTACTATGATTTTGCATTGAGTTATTTATTGCGCCGTTTTTATAACTTGTAAAATTTTCACATAAAAACGTATGTACTATTTAAAATTACATAAATAATAATTTAAGAATAATGAAATATAAAACAGAAAAGATTTACGAACAAAAAACCTTTGGTTATAAATACTCTCTGATGGATAGTTTAGACTCCACAAATTTTTAAGTAAGAAAAAAAATTTTTTCAAAATTAACATTTTAGTTTTTTGATTAAAAACTATTATCAATAGCGCAAAAAACCTATTTCGCTGGCGATAGGGTTTTTCAATGCGCTTCTTTTGAGCCTAGTGCCAAGTCTCTCGGTTACTTAGTTCGTAAGTTATGAGCGTTTTTTTTTTTGCCGATAAATTCAAGACTGCGGCTGAGCCTATGGCTCCTAGCTTCCGTAACAATTAAATGAGAATGTGAGACATAATGAAATGATGGAATCGATTGCCATAGGAAAAAGACTTTATTCAACACCACATAAAAGTGGAATGGGACTTTATCTGTCTTCAAAAAACTTTAACTGATGCTACTACCTCCACCCATACAATTATTAAGTGATAAAAATTTCATTTTTATCATTCAATTCATTACCAAATATCGATCATGAAAATAATATAATTTCATATTTTAACAGTTATGATACAATTGAAATACCAACTGGAAGTTATGAAATAGATGATCTATCTGCTTACTTAGAAAAATATCGAATCAAAATTACATATAATAAAAATACTCTACATTCATATATCACGAGTGAAAAAGATATTGATTTTGTAAAATCAAAATCACCAGCACGTTTACTGGGATTTACACCGAGACTATTAAGGGGTTATATAAAATATGAATCAAATTACCCGATTAATATTTTAAAAGTGAATACATTAAGAATCGAGTGCAACATTACAACATGAGCTTACGTGAATCGACAAAAGATCATACAATATATAACTTTTTCCTGATGTACCACCTGGTTATAAAATAATTAGTACCAGCTAATCTAATTTATTTATAAATAATGTTGTTTATTGTTTAGATATTCGGAAATAAATTTTTTGTAAATAAAAAATATTTTATATTTTTTGTTTACATATGATATGAAAAAATACTCATTAAGGTTGTTTGTAAATATTTGAGTTTCTACTCGATTTTTTAATTGGGCTTATTTTTAATGAAATAATTATCTATCTTGACAATTTAATTCAATTTTTTGCCTGCTTTTATAGATGATAAATGTCAAAATTGACAACTTTTATACATGAGAATAGTGCGAAACAATTTTTTTCTTAAACAGCCTATAGTAGATTCGTTGTCTACTCGAAAACTTTTTTTTCTATCAAATTGTAGATAAGAAAAAAACGAATATAATTTGGAAAAATAAGTTATGTTTGCCACGGATTTTAAAAGTTATTCAAGTTTAAAAAAAAAATATTTGCTTTCTCGCGGCAAGTGATGCACAGACGTGACACACACACAAGTGATATAATGTAGCTGTGTACTGTACTTGCTTGTTAGCAGTAGTGTTAGTGTCTGTCTGTATATGCACGGACACACTTAAAAGCCGGTTTTGAGACAGTAGTATAGCAATAGAGTTCTGGATCACCCCCCGGTGGTGTTCTATTGTTCTTCACTGCGGGGTCGGTGGGGGTCTATTGTACTTCTCTATGGGGGGTCTATTATACTTCATGAAGTTGTGTGTGTGTGTGGGCAACGTCCGATCTCAGGCCCAAGCGCTCCAGGGAGGCGGAACGTGACTTATCGTTCATTCTGGCTTCCATGTCCGTCCGTTGTTATTTTTGTTGATTGACTAGTTTTGTCTACTTTTGCCAAGCTAAAAATAATGGACTTGGAAAAAAAAATTAAATTTAAAAAAAAAAAAACTTAGATATCTACATTATTTTACCAGCAAAATTTTTTACTTAGCTAGATTTTTTACTTAGCTAAATTTTGTACTTAGCTTAAGTTTTTACTTAGCTAAATTTTTCACTTAGCTGTAATTAGAGCCACACAATCATTATCTGCATTATTTTACTTAGCAAGATTTTTTACTTAGCTGTAATTGTAGCCACGCAATCAATATCTACATTATTTTACTTAGCTAGATTTTTCACTTAGCTTTAATCATAGTCAAACAATCAATATCTACATCTTCTTCTTCTTCTTCTTCTTCTTCTTCTTCTTCCTAATCAGTTGATATATCATCAACTTCATTTTGAAGTTGTTTTAACTCTTCCATTTCTACTTTGGTTCTTGTAGAATTTTGTAAGATCTGAAATTAAAATGAAAGAAATATTAATAATGTGAAACGAAAAAAATTAAAAATTTTCTGTTATAATAATGATAATAATAATTAAATGAATTATATTTACCTCTTTTTACTTGGTTCGTTCGGATTGATCTTGTCGATAATGTAGCTAACTTTCTTGCATATATCCGGAGCTGAAACAAAACCAAATGCAATAAAAAATGAAATTACTGACAAACATGAGTTTTATTTAGGAAAAATTAATAATAATAAAATAATGATAATGATAAAAATACTTACTTTTTTCAAATAAATCTCCCTGCGAGCCGATTGATTTGTTTCTTTATATCTACCTTCCAACTGCACTGTCATTTTAATCCGACCCAGGTAATTACAAAATCTTTCATTTTCACGATCCATCTGAAATAAAATGATCATACAGTTGCTGAAGCAACTGTGCCTTCCCTGCGGGGGGAATTTTAATTTCTTCTTTAATACATATTGAAATTCGTGACTACAAATTTATTTCATTCTCTATTGTTACAATGATTATTGTTACAGCTAAAATTTATTTAAATTTCATTGATTTTGCTTGTTCCTTCCAATGAGTCATCTCCATGTCCAGAATCGCTTTCTTCTAACCTTTCAAACTCTCTGTTTTTATTCATTTTGTTGTACTATGATTTTAGCCTGTCAATGTTAAATATTTATTACAAAATTGTCGAGTTCGATTGTATTTATTCTATTTACTTTTTTCTCTCGGTTGAATCAGGATTTAACGTTTTAGTTGTTGCTCAAGTCGTCATTATATTTTTGATTTTTTTATATTCATTTATTTTCAATTCCTTTAATACTATCAAATCACCCTTTTTTCCCTAGAAATTTTCTGCCTTTTCATTCTATATAGTTAGTTCAATCTAATATATATTTTCTTTGGTAAATTTATTATCTTTATTTAGTTTAATCAAACTTTTTTTCATTTAAATTTTATTTCACTTCATAATCACTGTCGTCTGCTAATGTTATTGTTCTTTATTTCAATAACCGTCCTGACATTGCATATATAAATTCCACTTCATTTATTGCTATTATGATTGCGATGATATCTAAATAATGTCATTATTACTATTAAATAGTTTTCTTTTTTTTGCTAAAATTATTTTGCCTGCAAATGAATTAATTGGTAGATGTACAATTTCTTGTATTTTTTTAAACTCGAAATTAATGTTTGGTATATTTTCATTTTCCTCATCGTCATCGAATTTTATATTAGCTTATACTGGTATCATTATTTCTTCATTATTTATTGATGGGTATTGTTCATTAATTTTTCTCACTAATCCTCCAGTGATCGTATATATTTTGTTTAAATTGAATATTTAATAATTTATCATGTTAATAATTTTTTTTAAAATCTTTTTGTTGAAAAATCTTTTTTTTACTTTACTTTTTTTTTACTTTTTTTTTTTGTTTACTGATATTTTCCTAATATTTTCCTATAATTATCGTATTTTTCTTTATATTCAGTGATTTTTCTATATTTTTGTTTATTCGTTTATATATTCTTTATTTTCCAATATTTCTCTTCATTTTCCATATTCATCGTGTTTAGATTAATTAAGGGACTTAGAAAATTTTCGGGGGGGGGGCATAAGTGATATGTTCCCTTATTTATCGTTTTTTTTTTATATTCAGTCACTTTTCTATATTTCCCTTTGTATTCACTGATATTTTCCCATATTTATCGTTTTTTTCTTCATATTCAGTGATTTTTCTTTCATATTTACTGATATTTTCCATATTTATCGTATTTTTCTTTATATTCAGTAAGTTTTCCTTGATATTTACTGATATTTCCCTGACATTTTCCCATATTATGACAGTTTTATTTATATTTTTACCTTTTTAGATATTTTACTAACATTTTTCCATATTTATCGGTTTTTTCTTCTCATTCAGCTATTTTTTTTTTTATATTCAGTAATTTTTCCTCTATATCGGCTGATATTTTCCCATATTTATAGTTTTTTTCGTTATATTCACTGATTTTTCTTTGTTTTTTTCCTTTTTTTTTTTACATTGTTCTTTACATTTACTGATATTTTTCCATATTTATCGGTTTTTTCTTTATATTCAGTAATTTTTCCTTCATATTTACTGATATTTTCCTATATTTATCGTTTTTTTTCTTTATTTTCAGTGATTTTTCTATATTTTCCTTCATAATTAATGATGTTCCCCATTTTTATCGTATTTAGATTAAGGGACTTAGAAAATTTTCGGGGAGGGGGGAGGGGGTCTACCATGGTTGGGGGGAAGGGGGGTCCAGATGAACAGCGAAAATAATAGGAAATAATAGGAAAACAC
>NW_025220573.1:0-77500 GCF_014905175.1 Aphidius gifuensis
TTTTGTTTTAAAAAATTTTTAATTATAAACTGATCTGAATCTTCTAAAAAAAAGGAATTGAAATATTCATAATAAACTTTTATTGATTCATTAGTTTTTGTAGATTCCCATTTTTCAAAATTTTCTTCGAGAAAAATTTTAATTTTATGTGATAAATTTTCTGATATTTCAAATGACGAATGTTTCCAAAACCTCAATTTTTCATCTAAAATAAATTGATTTAGTTGTTCCAAAATGAATAAATTCTTTGTTAAAAAAATTAATTTCGGTGATTTTTTATTGAATTTATAATTTTCTCGTAGATATATACTATCAACCACAATTAACAACATTTTGACTCCAACTATTTGGCTCTGTTGATTTATTATTCTCTTTATTCATCTTTTATCTTTATATCATTTTGCATTATTTAAAGAATATCACTTATTATCACTTATTATCTTATTAGTCATAGTTATTATCGTTTTATAACTGGTTTTTTTTATGATCTATATTTACATATTTTTTCTTACATCATGAGTAATTTCCGTGGAAACGTTTAATCAACAAGGTGGTATTACTTATTCATTAGTGTTGTTTTTTATTTTATTGTTTCTTTTATTGTTTCTTTTATTGTTTCTTTTATTGTTTTTTTTATTGTTTTTTTTATAGCTTTAATCAGTATTGTGATTAATAAAAAAAATAATATTAATAAAAAAAATAATATTCGTTTTAAAATTGTCAAATGTTTATATATAAATATAATTATCATTTTGAAAATATTTATCAATTTAATTTTTTTAATAAATTTTTATTTTTTTTCAATTTCTGCACTCAATGGAAATAATCTATCAATTTTAGGTATAACATCAAAAATAGTATTTATACTAGCACCAATAAGTATTTGTGCAATTACAAAAATAATAAAGGCTACAAAAATTTTGAAAATATTATTAATCATTTTATCTTAAATGGTAATTTTAATTGTAAAAAAACCTAAGCCATGTTAATTTCCTCTGTACCAATAATTTTTGGATCATTAAATATTATTGATTTTTGAATATTTTCTTTGTTTGTTAATTGTTCTTCATTTGAAATTTCATTTATTAAAAATACATTTTTATTGTTAAAATCATTTGTATTATACTCATAATTTTTATTATTTCTTTTGTCATTTAAATCAAAGTTTTTTGTTGTTATTTCATTTACTTTTATTTCTATATTAAAATGTACTTTTCTCCATGCTGCTATCAAACATGCTATTTTTTCACCTGTCGAAATTTTATGAGCCATTCTTAAAATATCGTACGGTAAATATAATTTTTCATCAATACCATTTATTTTTATATTTTGATTTTTTGTTGTTATCAAAATTAAAATACTTGGAAAATAATTCTTTTTTTTGAATTCAATACTATCAAAATTTTCAAAACAATCTACATTGTGTATATCAAATATTTTATCTACTTCTTCTGGAAGTTTATTAGAATAAATATTTAATAAAGTGCAATTATTTTGTAAATTTTCTTCTTTTAAATATTTAATTAACTCTGTTAAATTGTAATTAAACAAACGTTTTTGAAATATACTACAATCAATAAGAAAATGTGAAAAATTTTCAATCATTTTATTGTTTATTTTTTCTTTAAAAATATTTTCATTGTAATATTCGTTTGACATTATTGAGTGATCTTAAGATTTATGAGATGTTGTTAATTTTGTTTGTTATATATATATTTTTTTCATTTATAATCATTTCTTTTTCTAATGTCCCCTTTTTCTTTTTAAGAAAATTGTTAAATTATCAATACATTAATGATGTTAAAACTATCGCTTTAGAAGAAAATTTTTTTGAAACCAATGATTTATCAAAAAAAATAGATATACTTTTCAAAGCAATGTCCGATAAAAAATGTATTAGTTGGCCAACAATTGAAAATTTTGAAAAAACATATGTCGAAAGTGATTTTGCTGTTAATAGTTCCATAAAATTGACTAAAAAAAATTTTTTGAATATACAAAAGAAAAAAATAATATTATTTATACATGGTGGTGCTATGATTTCAGGTGGACATGATTTTCAAAATTTTTATGACATGTCAAAAGTAATATTTTTTATGACTGATTTTACAGATTTAATTTTACTTGATTATTCATTGGCACCAGAAAAAAATATATCTTATTCTATCAAAGATTGTTTTTCGGCTTTAAATTTATTAAACAAAGAATCGAATTTAGATTCTTTAACAATTGTCGGTTTTTCTGCTGGTGGATATTTAATGCTATTTTTATTTATTTACTTACAAAAAAATAAAAATTTATTAACCAATATTAAAATAAATTTTGTCGATTTATGTGGTTTATCACGATTTGATAATATTTCCATAAATAATTATGATTTTTCACCAACTTTAAAGTCATTAGGAGAATTGGTAATACAAAAAGAACCATTTATTGAACCTCTTTATGATTTTTTTGTAAATTTTTCAAATCAAAATACAAAGGGTTTAGAAAAAATGAAATTTTTTCTTTGTGATTCTCAAAAAAAATCTCTTTCGAATCACATGTTAAATTTTTATAATCTTTTGATTAACAAATTTCCTACTTTCAAAAATCATATTGTTTTAAAAAATTATGAAAAAAGTTTATTTAATAAAGAGTATATTAAAAATTACTTACTAAATGACGATTTAAAATTGGAATTTCGTTATCATTTATTTATATCTTTAATCCGATTACCCGTTACAAAAATATGGTTTAATGATTTATTGGAATTTATAAACGTCAATATTTAGAGATAACAAATTTCAATAAATTATTTCAATATTATATTATGTATCTGTATAATTATTATTATTATTATTATTATTATTATTATTATTATTATTATTATTATTATTAATTTTATCTCTTTTATTTTTATCGCTATTTATTTTTTTAATAATTTTTATCTCTTGACAATTGATGGTCATTGATAAGATAATTTTTTTTCAATTTAGTATATATTGGTTAGTATACGTTTTCTTTTTTCAGTTTTTGTTATTTATTGTGTTGTGTCGTCTCTGTGTGTTAACATCAACATCATCATACATTTTAATCATGAGCAATGATTATTTAACATTTGATCCAACCAATCAAGAAAATTATAACGTTTATAATTTTACAACTATTAATCGATTTCAAAAAATTTACAATCAATCTATATTGTATGCTAATAATTTGAAAGTTGATAAATATGCATTTGTTTTATTATTTATTGTTGATAAATCAAAAAGTAATACTAACAAAGTCAAATTATATAATTTATTTTCATGGTTAACAATTACAAAAGATAATGAAGAACTATCTAATTTTTTAAATAATTTCAATTTTTTTCATCAAGATTTTATTTTATCTTCAAATATTATTTCTTCAGAAATCAAAAATGAAATTATTAGTGGACAAAAAAATTTTCAAGAATATTGTGAACAACAAAATTTATTTATACCAAATTTATTTACATTGTGTTTGGATCCTGAAGAATTACTCCTCAATAACGAACAATTGACTGCAAAAATTCAACTATTCAATGATATAGATTGGACAATTGATAGAAATGAAACAATTTATGAATACGAAGAATCAACTTTTTTGAATAAAAAAAAAACATCAAAAATTGATGTGAATACCAAAAAAAAATTTAATATTAATACTGCTTTAAACAATTTATCTGATATTTTCAAAGATCGTAAAATAAATAATGACAATTATAGAAATATTTATAATTCAATTATAATGTCAAGTGCTTTAAAAAAATTTTTAATTTTTCCGTATTTTGCATTAAAAAAATTTAATGTACAACAAATATTTTCTTGTTATCAAAATTTCAATATATCAAATTTTGATGAATTTGGTAATAAAATTGCATTTATGCCAAAATATTTGACTTTTAAAAGTGTCAATTTTTTTGAAAGATCATTATTACAAATTTCTGAACAAGATGATGTTGAAAAATTTGATGTTATTTATAATGATTCTATTTATCATACAGAGAAACAAAGTATTGAAAATACAAAAATTTTAGTTTTGTCAGATTTAAAAAAAAATGTTTTACCAAAACCATTTGTTATAATGCATGATTTTTCTGTACCAAGTACTAGTATGGAGGAATCTTCTACCCTCAATTCTTCTTTTGAAAAAAATGTGACATTGCAAAATAAAGACAAGGAAAATATAATTTTTAAAACAACTCAACCTACGAATGACTCTAAAAATTATTTACAACCAAAAATGTTTGATGATTATGAACAAGATTTATCTATAGATTTTATCACATCTTCACTTTTAACAAATGATGTGATTCTTCTTGATGGTTGTGCCGGTAGTGGTAAAAGTCATATGATGAAATCAATTATATCAAAAATTAATCAAAAAATTGTTATTTTATTACCGACAAAAAAATTATTAAATAAAACCCAGATTGAATTTGCAAATGCCGGATTAAATTTATACAATTTTTTTTTTCTAACTGTTGATGCAATTTTGAGGAGAATATTGGAGTATACTGTTGGTCCTGCAGAGTTTTCAGAATCATTAGAAGTTGATTTTGATTCTTGGGTAGCAAAAATTGAAAAATTAAGAAATAATTATTTAATCAATAAATTTGAAGATATCATTGGTCCAAAAATATGGTTTGTTGATGAAATTTTTTTGATGGATCATAAAAAAATTTTATTATTAATAAAAATTATTGAAAAATTACAAATTCATGCAGTTTTTGCTGGTGATTCAAGACAAAATGATCCGATTGGCGCAATAACATGGAATTCACAAATTATTTCTTTGAATGTCAAAATGGTTGTTCAACTTACTAAAAACAGAAGATTAGATAGTTCGTATGGTGATATTAAACAACAAAATTTTTATAGTCTTGTTGATGATATTCATAATTTGAATGGATTAAAGAGATTATCATTAAAAAAAAATTATATTTATACAATGTTAAAAAATAAAATATCTCCTGAAATTTTTTCTACTACAAATATTGACATGAAGAATTCTATTGATGCCTGGTTGTTGAATTTGCAACAATTATATGAATATGATTTATCAAAATATCCAAGTGAAGAATTAATTTGTTTTGAACCCGAAGAGGATGAACCTGATGGTAAACGTGTAAAGTTTAATCCTATGAAAAATTTTTTTTGTCGTGGTAAATTTTTACCATCAAAAAAATTTTTACATTTATATTTTAATATTTTTAAAGCAGCTGTATTTCCAAAAATTATATCATTGTCAAATTTTGATGTCGACAGGATTAATTTTTTAATTATGCTTTGTTGTTATGAATGTTTAAAGAAAAAATTTCCAAATAATTATTCTAAATTTATGATGATTTTTCGTCGTTCTTGTGTAAAGTCTTTCCCAATAACTAATGAATTATCAGTTGAAGATGATCCATTTTGTTCTCTTTTATTTTTGGGAATTGGTATGACTTATCGTTATGTTGGAACTGATTTTCCAACAGATACTTTTGTTATTTTGGTTGATTTTTTATTTAATGAAAGTATGCCAAAATCTCCTATATTATTAATGAAAACATATACGAGCTCAACGTTATTTAAAATATGGCCAATGAAATATCGTATATCTAAAATGAATAGTAATATTTCTTCATATCAACTTTATGGATATCCATTATTACCATCTTTTGCTATGACTCAATATAAAATTCAGGGTGAAACTTTTTATGAAGAAACAGTTCAACAAGTTTATATTGATTTAAAATATATGGACAGTCGTTCTATTTATGTTTCTTTATCAAGATTACAAAATATCAAACAATTGTGCTCAATTATCAATGCTGATAAAATAAATATTTAATATTTATGATAATAATAATAATAATAATAATAATAATAATAATCATAATTATAATAATCATAATTATAATAATAATAATAATAATAATATCGATAATAATAATAATAATAATAATAATATCAATAATAATAATAATAATAATAATAATAATAATAATAATAATTTTTGAAATAAAACACTTTAATAAAGAATAATTATAATTTTTTATTTTATTTTATTTTATTTTTAAATAACTTTGTTATTATATTAATCTTGATAATCACAACATATGCTTTCATCTTCATCAAAATTTATTTCCAATTCCATTTCATCATCAGAATCATCTTCATTGTTTATATCCTTCAAATCTTCAATAATTTCTCGTAAATTGTCAGTATCTTCTTCACATTCAGAATCATTAACTATCATCGGGTTAGATTTAATTTCCTTTTTTTTTGATTTGTTAACCTTTTTTTCGATTTGTGGTTTTATAACCTTTTCTTTTTTTACTCGTGGTGTTGTAATTTTTTTTTCATTTTTTTTTACAGATTTTTCAATTTTGTCTTCAGTTTTGTCTTCAGTTTTGTCTTCAGTTTTGTCTTCAGTTTTTTCATCAATTTTTTCATCAATTTTTTCATCAATTTTTTCATCAATTTTTTCATCAATTTTTTCATCAATTTTTTCATCAATTTTTTCATCAATTTTTTCATCAATTTTTTCACTAATTTTCTCATCAATTTTTTTTTCCTCTGTTAATTCTATTTTATTTTTTTTTAAAACTTGCAAATTTTTTTTATTTTTTTTAACTGGTAAATTACATATTTTATCATCTTCATTTTTTATTTTTGTTTTTCTAATTTTTTTTGGTGTTACAGTATTACTTTCATCCATTATCTTCGATTCAATTTTGTCAGATTCATTTTTTGTTTTACGTTTTCTATTTTTTCTATTACTCTCATCTTCAGATTTTTCAACATCAGTAACTTCATTTTTATTACTTGCTTTTAAAAGTTTACGTTTTTTTACTGGTTTAACCGCCGTTAAACGGAATTGTTGAAATTTTAAAATAACTAATAAAGCAATTTCCGAATCTTTTTCTAATATTATATTTTCATCTGATAAATTATAAACAAAAATTGAAAATTCTGCTTCATTATTTTGTATTAGAATATTTTTTAAAAAAATATTTTTATCAGATAAATTTGGTGATTGTTGTAAAATCCCAAAATAATTCGCACCGACATAATACCCAAAAGAGACTTTTATTTCGTTTGTTTCTTTAGGTTTTAAAATGTATTCTTCACATCTGAAATTAAAAATTAAAAATAAATAATTTAATAAAATTTTATAAAAATTACAAAAAAATTTGAAAAAATTAAAAAAAAAAATAAAGATAATTTCAAAAATTACAAAAATAAATTATTGAAAAATTTGATATTTTTAAAACTTACGTTTTTAATCCATAAATTTGATTTTTTTTTTCTTTTGTTTTAATAATTTTTTGATTAATTTCCGTTTTGTTTTCCAATTCTGTTTCCATTTTGCTTATTTCTTTTGTTGTTTGCTCTTCACTTGTCATTGTTGAACTGTATCATTTGACGAGAAATTGTCGCGTTTATATTTTGATTATAATCTATGATATTATCAACATAAATCTCATTAAAAATTTAAATAAAATTCAACCCCACACTTAATTTTTTGAATCAAGGTTATAGTTCCTTTTTTTTTTATTTATTTTTTTTATTTTTATACATTTCTTTTTTTGTATTTATAAAAAAATTTTTACATTTTTACATAAAATATTAAAAAAATCATTAAAAATATTATCATTTGTTTTTGAAAAAATTGAAGTTCCACTTTTAAAAAATTTTTCATCTAAGTAAATATTATCAAGGTTGACATTATTATTTTGATATATATCTATACAAATTGAAGAAAATGCAAAAAAATCAATAATTAAAAATAAGAGAAAAAAAATAATGCATAAAATTAATCTTTTTATATTTTGTGACATCTTACTTTATTTTTCATATTTTACATATTTTATAATCCTTTACAATATTTTTCAAAATTATTTTCCAATAAAATTTTTGGAAATAAAAAAAAAGGAAATTTTTTAGATTTTTTACATAAAGTAATTAAATAATTAAATTTTTTTTCATCTATAACAGCTAGCGGTATGTTTTTTTCAAAATTATACAATTCATTCATAAAAAATGAAGAAAAAGTTTTTAAAATGTTATTATTATTACAAGCATATGTAGCAACATTTTTCAACAAAAAATTAGTGTTTTTTGAACGTTTTTCTTTATTTCGTTCTAAAATTTGTTTTTTTATTTTAGTTATGGAATAAATTTTTTTTCGATATATAATCTTATTTATATTTGAAATATAATTATCGCAATGATATAAACCATATAATTGAAACATTATTTTACAATTAAATTTCAATCTTTGATTACTAATTTTATTAAAATATGAATTAATTTTTTTCAATTTATTTTCTACATTTTTTTTTTCAACAAAAAAATTATTTTTCTTATTTTTCAATTTTTTATTTTCAATTTTAAATATAGTTTCCATAATAAGTATGTTTAACACTGAGGGTTATTGAACTAATGAAAATTTTTAATCACTAAATGTTTTTTTAAACTATTAACTGACATTATTTTCTTATCGTGGATGTAATCAAATAAAGTACAACCATTTAAATCAATAAGAATAGTACTATTCGGCATACATTTTGACATTTCGGTAAAAAGATAATTTTGTGATTTAATATATTCTAATGACTTACACCAATTTTGTGCTTGTTGATTATACATAAATTCTCTGCGCACAAAACGATTTGTCAATTTTTCAGGCTTTAAATTATCAACAACAATATAATTTTTTCTATTGTTTAAATATTCAATATTATCAATCATACCCCATACTCTTTTTACTTCTTCAAATTCTTCTTTTGCATGTGACATTAATTGTTCGTACATTTCATTAAAAAAATTTTGCCCATTATATTTAAATAAAATGCAATAAAGAGTATTGGTGAAATATGATCTGTCACAAATTAAATATTCTGTTGTTTTTTTGAATTCAGCATCAATAATATTATTCAATAAAATAAATGCATAACAAAGACCGATTCTAGGATTCTCTTCTTTTCCTTTGTAAATTGGTTTTTGACGACAAATATCAGTATAATCATTTTTAATTATAGAGACATTAGACAAGTGTTTTATATGACTGAGAAAAGTTGTTTTACCAACAGCAGATACACCATCAAAAGAAATAGTTTGTGGTTTTTTGTTCATCATTAGTGGTTTCATTATTAAATATCCGTCATCATCTTCACCATCTCTTTTTATATTCTTATTATTATTTTTTTTATCATTTTCCTTTTTTTCATTTTGTTGTAACCAACAAGTTTCATCTTCTTTGGTAGAGATTTTTGAATTTTTTGAATTTTTCTGAAAAATTAAAAATAATATTTAGTTAAATAATCGTTTAATCAAATAATTAATTTTAATATTAAATTACTTACAATTTGAAACATTTTTAAACTTTAAAAAATATGCAGAAAAAAAGAAATATTTTTCTAAATTTGTTGAAGTAATGAGACGATAATTTTTGTTGCTACTATTTACTTGAGCAGTAGTAATGTTGATGTTTATTGAATACATGCTAGTTTAAATAGTATTTCAAAATTTCCCCACTGTTATATTTTTAGTGTGCGCAAGCTCTATTTGCTTTGTATTGATTATTTTTTTATGTTGTTATCTTTCAAAATTTTCCACAGTTTATAGAAATGCTTTGGATTAATAATATCATATTATTATTATTATTATTATTATTTTTATTATTATTATTATTATTATTATTATTATTATTATTATTATTATTATTATTATTATTTTTGTTATTACTTAGAAAATTGCGCAATTAAACAAACAAACATTATAGATTACAGTTTATTAATGTTATCATATTTTTACAATACAGTTCAATGTCAAGAGTTTTGTTATGATTACTTCAATGTCATATTGATAAGATAAATTTATTATTTATTTTTTTATTTTATTATCGCGCTTCTTGTTGGAGGCGAGATAGGTAATTTTTATTTTCTTTATCTTGTTTCTTTTTGAAAGCGATATAGATAATTCGTTTTTCTATTTTTATCGTTTTTTTATTTCTTAATTTTATAGTACCTTTTTAAAAATAAATTTTAAACACATTTCAATAATTTTCTTTAAAAAGAAAAATAACTAAATGTTTTATAAAATTAACAATCATTATAATAAAATTGTATGTACAAATTATCAGTTATAAAAAAATACCTATATATTATTATTAAGTGGTGGTATGTTAACTTTAACAAAATTGATAAACCTTCAAAGATTAGAAAAACCAGCTCACGAAAATGAAATTGAAAATTACATAGATTTTTTTGATTCCACTTTATATCTTCAAGATTACGATATTCCACTAACCGAAAAATCATTTGCAATTTCAAGTTATTTTTTACGTTTAAAATTCAAAGTCAAAGAGAGTGATCCACCAGAAATAAAATCCGAAGAATATGAAAGAAACTATAAATTATTCTACTCAATTAACTCTCTTGATGAAGCATTACAAATTATTTTTGATTTTAAAAATTCTATTTCTGGAGATGTTTTTACATCAAACGTTGAATCATTAAAACAAGAATTCGGTGAGGATTTTATAAATGTTATGCATCAAGTTCAATCATTTTATGATCACCTACCAAAAATTTTAACACCCGATATTTTATATAAAGCATATTATGTTGATTATATGACATCACAAAATCAAGATTTTTCCCTTGATCTTAAAATTTTCAATAGTTTCAACAATGTTTATAATTACATTTTATTCTTTAGTTTACAATCTGTTGATTTTTCAAATGATTTTTTACATTTTATACTGGTGATTTTTACTTCCTTTTACCCATTGATATCAAATTGTTTAAAAAGTAACAATTGTTTTGGAAAAATTACATTAACTGAACAAAATTTTTCCGCTAAATCATTACTTGTTGATACAAATGAAGAATATTATAAAAAAATTGAAAAATTACCATCTGATTTATTTAATCCGCAAACTGATGTTTTTATTGATGTAAATTCTTTTTGTTGTACAATGTTAATTTCGATTATACGTAGAAGTCTTTTACGTAATTATGAGTGGCCTTTACGTAATGATATTTCAAGTTATATAGATAATGTTTTTCGTTTAAAAAGTTTAAAAAGTTTTTTCCTCAAAAATGATCGTTTGGATAGAGATTGGATTAAATTTATGAAAAATAAAAGTGGTACAATAAAAGTATATTTAAAATTAGAATATATACTTGAATATTATCAACAAATGGCAAATTCATTGGATGCACCATTATCAATTATTAATTCAAACGGTGGAAACAAAGTTTCAGTATCAGATCCAAAATTATTTGATTTTTCAAATAAATTTCAAAAATTTTTAGATGTCTATTCAAAGTTTTGGGCTAACGGTTTAATTGCTGATTACGATTTGCGCAATTTTTGGATTTCAAAGACAACGGATTACTTGCAAAAAATTTATTGTTTGAATTGTGATGGTAAAAAACATGAATTAGTTTTTGATCATAGATTATCTCACATTGAAGTTTCAAATTGTCAATCATGCACTGTTATGTTAAATGAAAATAATCAATTTTCTTTGGAAAATACATCTTTTGAAATTTTTACAAAATTATTTCCATATTTTCTACAAAATATCACTGTTGATGAGTATTCACCTGATGATTTAAAAATGGGTTTTCAAATTGTTATGTATTCACGTTTGTACGCTAGAAAAATGAATAGAAAACAAATTGAACAAGTTTTTGAAACATGTCAAGAATTAACACAAAAATTTCAAGGAATTATTGATAATTCTAATTTTAGTTATTTAATTATGAAATTACTTTCGACATTTAAATTAGCAGAAATGATGTCTGAAATGAAAAAAGATATTTAAAAAAAATTTTAAAAAAAAATTATTTAAATTTGACTCACCTTTTTATTATTTTTTTTGAATTATTTTTTTTTATTTTTTTTATTTTTTTTATTTTTTTATTTTATATTACTCCTTCTTTTTGTTGAATCATAATTAGCGGGACAATAAAATTTTATTTGTTAATAAGAAAAGACGATACAGCCATCAAGTTGTTAAAAAATTAAAAAAATATAAAATTTTTATTATCTTTACACCAATGATGGTTTCGAAACTATCTAAAACACGTGATAATGAGCTGACATTTACTATTTCTATATCTATATAGATTTTATTTTTTTATTAGGTTGTTTATGAACTATTAAAAGAATACAAAAAAATAATAGTTGCGTCATATACTTATTACACAACTGTAATATTCGCATAGTTTCTGGTATATAAAGGGGTGTAGCTTCTATGTTCTCATTGAAACTTTGAATCTTTAACAAGTAGTTTGGTCTATACAATTTTTTAATATTGTTTCATAGATCTTTATCGTTGGTAAGTTAAATTTTACATTTTTATCCAATATATTTTTTATTTAATATGTTTTTTATTTTATATTTTTTTTATTTAATATGTTTTTTATTCTATATTTTTTTTATTTAATATGTTTTTTTTTAACCTTTTTTTTTATCTTTTTATTTAATATAGAAAATGCATTTTTCAATTCTTCATCCTTTACTTATGGCAGCACCGGTTTTATTCACTAGTAAACCAAAGTTTGTAAATAATATTGACATTGTTATTCGTTTTCATAATATGATATATCTAAATTTTTCTACACCATTGATTTTTGATAAAACAAACTACATCTATGATGATGAATACATATTAAAACCAAAAATGCATAAAATGTTTATCAAGTGTACAAAAAAACAAAACGAAACCAAACCATTAATAAATATGGATGATTTCAATTTTTTCTTTAATGTAACAAAATATATTGCACCATTTCAAGAATTATTTCAAGCAGAGGATAAAAATATAGCAACAACTAGATTAAATTTTGCATCAATGGTTTTCAAAGGAATTATTGAAACTTCTTTTTGTGATGATTTAAAACCAAAAGTGTTTGTTTTTATTGACGCAAGTACAATTACATATTATTTTTTTTTAAAAGATGAAATTTATGATCGAACCATCAAAAAAATTGCCAAGAAACCAATTTATTAACATTTTTTATTATATATAATAATTATAATTATATTTTTGTATTCATATTTACATTGTATAGTTAATATTTAGAATCAAATATTAACTAAAATAAATAAATAAATATAAATATGTAGAAGAATTATACTAAATTTTTTATGTTTTGTTTTATTTATTTGATGATTTTATGTTTTGAAGTTCACTTAAAAATAATGGTTTAATTGATCTTAAACCACAAGCGCATTTTTTTTTCATTTTTAGAAACAACTTAATAATAATTTTTTTTTATATATGATAATTTTTTTTATCAATCAATATTTTCTATTACATATGTCGCAATATTTATTAAATGTTCTGGAAAACTTTCAAAACAGATTTTTTCTTGTTTTTTAATTGGGAAATATATTTCCATATTAAAAATATTTATTTTATAAAAAGAATTTAAAGTATCAAATAAAATATTTTTTTTAAATTTTGTTATTAATGGTTTTATTACATTCATTATAAATTCTTGTTTATTTTTGATTAACTTGGATTCTGTTGTTTTTGTCTTTTCAATTTTTCTTGTTTCGTCTCCTGAAAAAAATTTTACTCTATCTTTACACAAAAATACATAGTCATTAATTGTATATATATATTTGGAAATTAATTTTTAAGTTTTAAATTTGTTTGTCTTTATTTTTAAAATTGAACCATACCAATTTAATAAACCAATTTTCGTTACCGATGGATCAAATATATTTGTATTTTTATCGTATAAATTTTCATTGATTTTGAAGTATTGTTTCGAAAATTTTTTTCACTTATTAATAATTTCAAGTCCTTACGTAATGATATTAAATACTCAACGTCATTAACATTAAACATTGAATTCATTTCAATGTTTTCTTGATTATAATAAATTCTGTATATATCAGTATTCGAACACATTTCAAGTGGTAAAATTCCATAATCTTTTATTTTTAATGGAGTATAATTGAAAATGTATCTTTTCTCCAACAAATAACCTTTCGATTTACCCAATAATAAATATTTTGACATGTCTGAACCTTTCATTATGTTAGTATATTCTCTTTGTGTTAAATTTAAATTATGGTCTATATATATTTGTTGGTTTTTTCCTTCAGAATAATAATTTGATATAAAAAATTCTTCAATATTTAACCAAGATTTTATATATTCAAAATCAATTTTTGTTACTTTTTCATTTTCATTATCTACTAAAACAGAAATTCTATATAATTTTGGTGTGTAGTCATTATTTTGA
Source organism: Aphidius gifuensis (assembly GCF_014905175.1). Lineage (NCBI taxonomy): Eukaryota > Metazoa > Arthropoda > Insecta > Hymenoptera > Braconidae > Aphidius > Aphidius gifuensis. The sequence goes on from NW_025220573.1 coordinate 14,270, forward strand.
TTGTATGCATATAAAATAGTTGGGTCTAAATAGGGAGCTGTCAATATAAATGATAAAAAATTACCATCCTTTTTTTCAATTATGAAAAATCCACCAAGACTTTTATTAAAACTAATGAATTTTTGACTTTTAAAATCCAGAAAATAACTTGATACAAATGCATTTGATATAAAAAGATGTTTATCAATGACATCATCATTGTAATTTAAATTTATATCTTTTATATTTTCTTCTTCATCATTATTATTATCAGTATCCTCTTTATTTTTTTGTATACTTTCTTTATCTATATATGAAGTTGCCAATTTTGTTTTTTGAAAATTTTCAAATTTACGATTTTGATATAACAATTGGTTAATGGGTGTTGCATACAACAAACCAATTTCATGAAAAATTGTTAATACATTACTATTTATTTTAATTTTTTGCTTGCTCAAGAAATTTATATTTTTCTTTTTTTTAAAATCTTCCGATTCATTAAAAATCAAATTTTTGATATAAATTTTTGAGACATCAGTATTTGACAATTCAAACATATCAACGTTTGTGAATATCCATGAATTAACAAATTGAAAATATTCTTGATCATTTTTATTTAACCCTAATGATTTTAAAAATTTTTAAAATTTTTATATCTATGAATAATTTTTTCGGTCGTTTCTATATTTTTTTCTACAAAGTTCATCTTAACTTATTAAGTTATAAAGTAATGGGTTTTATTGGTAGCATTAGAAAAGTTATTCGAACTGGTAACAAAGATATAAATAAAATTAGTTCTGGTTTACAAGACCTTGCTCGAGTATCTTCACCAAAAGTTGATATAACTCAATTATTTAATGCAAAAAATTTTTCAAAATCACCAAACAATGTAATTTCATTTGGGCAAACAACAATAAAAGATTTTGAAAAATTTTCAAGAATTGGTGATTTAACAAATTCATTTGGTAAAAGTGTTCCAAGTCTAATAACAAATAAACAAGTCAAAAATACACTTGTAAATTTTCTTGATTCTGCAAAAAGAACACTTCCAGATTTTAAAGTTAATAAAAAAAGTACAAATATTACATCTCTAAGAAAAAAGTATAATTTAACGGGAAAAAAAATAAACACATTTGAAGAAGTGGAAGCAGTACTAAAAGCTAATCCAAAATTGTCAAGCTTATTAGAAACAACAGCAAAAAAGGTAAATAAAACTAAAGTTTTGAAATTAACTGGTGTTGTTATTGTTGTTGGTGGTATAATAACATCAACTTCAATTATTAAAAAAGCAATAGAAATACAAAAGGAATCAACTGGATGTTTTGCATACATAGGTGGTGGTAATTCAATTAAAAAATGTAAGATAAATAATTATTCATGTTCAACATATGTTGAAAATCCCGTTGATGAAACATTTTGTAGTCAAAAATCTCTACCTAACGAATTTTTACTTGATACATATTGTGCTATAAATGGTAACTCAAAATTACCTTGTGTTCATTGTAATATGGAGGAAGAAGATGTAAATTCAATAAATTATGTATTTCATGAGAAATTACCGGAAGATGTTGTATTGGTTTGCGAGGAACCCGATTTAATAGATATTATTGGTGATGTAATTAATGAAACAGTTGATGGTTTACTTGATGGGCTATCAGATCCTTTGGGTTTTATATTTAAATTATTAAAACCAATTTTAATATTCTTTGTTGTTATTTTTGTTGCCATTTTGGCATTTAAATTTGTTTTGAGTCGAAAAAAAAATGATTAAAATTTATAAAAAAATTTATTTCCATTTATTTTCTTGTTTATTTATTATTATTATTATTAATTATTATTATTATTATTATTATTATTATTATCACTATTATTATTATTATTATTATTATTATTATTATTATTATTATTATTATTAATTATTATTAATTATTTTTTTTTATTATTATTGATTATTTTTATTATTATTGATTTTTTATTGATTCTTTTATTGATTCTTTTATTGATTCTTTTATTATTTTTTTTAATCAGGAATACTTCGTATTACATCAGTTAATTTATAATGTAAATATTTTTTTAAAAATCTTTCAACAGCAGCCTTTTGATCCCATTCATAGTAATCAAAGTTTGGATTATAAAAATCAGTAGGCATTTCTGGATTTTTTTCCGCAAATCCTTGTACAACATTAAATATTTTTTTATCACTATCAGATAAAACACCCATATCACGATTATCTTCATTTATTGTTGGGAACATTACAGAACCAACTTGCGATGCATGACCAATACCAAATACATGACCAAATTCATGAACAAGTATCGTTGCTAAACTATAAACACACCTCTCACGGAAATCCGTTTGTCTCATTCTATATTTTATTCTATTTGACAAATGAATTTCTTGATCGTTAGCATGAGCTAATGTTGATTTTGATTCAAATTTTTCAACTTGTTTATATTTTAATGATGGATGAAATAAATCAGCAAAGTAAATAATAATTTCTGAATCTTTCTGTGATGTTCGAACATTTGTATTAAAAACTTCAATTGGTTTTCTACCCCTCCACCATTGTTGTGCTGCATGTCTAATTTCAAGTAAGACATCATTACATTTTAAATAACTTGGTAATGTTGAACAAACAAACCCAATTTCAATTTTTTTTTGAAATTTCCATTTATTTGGTTGATGTCTTGTAATATTTTTATAATAAATACCTCGTTCAAAATTATTATCAAATATACAAATTTCATATCTAATACCCATTTCATCCTCATTTAAACCTAAATTATTTGGTATTTCATAATAAATTTCTTCACCATCACCAAATTCATCTTCTGGACATATATATGGTTCATCTAAAATTATATCTAAAATTATGGAGTCATTTATGTGGTTATTTTTTGTATTTTTACTATTATTGTTTTTCCTGCGTGGTTGTAATGATGAAAATCTCGGTTGAAAATTATCACCATCAATTATTAAACAACTAATAATTGTCAATGCAAATATTTTTGAAATAATCATTCTTCTCTTAGTATATCTCTATTTTTTATTTTGCCAGTTGAGTAGAAAAAATATAACATAAACATAGATTACATAATTTTTTTTTCATTTTTTTATGATTTATATTTTCACAATACCTTGCATGTTTGATTGTCATAAAAATTATTATCTTCGAATCTGATATATTAGGTTTTTCTGAAAATCCATTTGGTACTTCGAATATTGTAATAAGAAAAAATAAAAAAACAATTGTATCAACTGCATCAATAAATCATTCATATGGTTCGGGTATTTTGTCAAGAAGACTTGGTATTTTTTATAATAACCAATTGCGCGATTTCTCTCCCAAAAATTGGAATTTAAAATATGGTAAATCAAAAAAATTACATAGAACAAAAAATTATCAAGGACCAAAAAAACAACCACAATCATCAATGGGTTGTACTGTTATTTCAAGAAAAGGCAAACCAGTGTTTATGATTGGTGCAGCGGGTGGTTTCAAAATAACTGGTGCAATGTTGAATGTAATTTGGAATTACTTTTATTTAGGAAATTCTCTGAATGAAGCAATAAAAAGACCACGTTTAATCACAAAACTTGATTATAAAACTGATTCTGTTGAGATTTGGTACGAACGAGTAATGGATAATTCTAACCATAAAAAATTTACTGATTTTGAAAAAATTATTGATACAACAAAAAATCAATTGTTATTTATTCAAGAAGCTGGTTATTCAGCTGTAACAGCTGCTTCAAAATTTCGCTCAAAATATGAAGCTGCCGCTGATCCAAGACGTGGTGGTAGTTATTATATTCACACATAAATATCTATAAATATTATATTCACATAAAATTATACATTTATTTCAATTTTTTTTTAACCCCATCTTTAATTAAGTAGTTGAAAAAAAAAATGAACAATAATACAATAAATTTTGACACTCTTGATTTTATCAAATATGACGTTGATTTAAAGGATATGTCTTTTGAAGATTCAAGAATAATTTCTTTTATGAAACACTTTGGTGTTTTAATAATTTTGAACAAATTATGATTTTAACCATTTGTGGTTATTACTACGATGATGAAAAAAATAAAATTTTATGTTTCAACTGTAATTCATCAATTACTTTTAACGAATTAAAAGAAATCCAAAATACATCAGAGTCTTTCAATGTTTTATACGATTATATGAAAAAAACTCATGGTCCAAAATGTGAAAGATTATTTTTTAATACTTCTAGTTCTGCTGACTCTTGTTGTCAATTCAATAAAATTCATGAAAAAATGTTGATGCGTTCTGGCTATAGTTGTGAGTTATGTAATTCCTCATGTGATTTAATTTACGATTGTTTTGCATGTAAAAATAAAAAATTTTGTAATAAAATTTGTCACTTGATGGATAGAATGATAAGATAATATTGGAAAAATATAAACATTAAAAACGAATATTTACAAGTATAGTTTATTTTGTTTATCATCCACCTTTTTCATTTTTTTTAAGTCGTGATCGCCTTTTAAAAGAACCAAGATAAAACAAGATTAGATATCATAATTCACGGTCATAACATTTTTTTATCTTTCAAGGATTTTATTTATCATTAAAGTGTTGCGCTTTCTGAAAGAAGCGCGATAAAACAAGATAAAATAAATGATAAAACAAGATTAGATAAACTAAATAATATTAAATCAATTACTCAATTTTGAAAGCTGATGTCATTAAACTGATATCATTTATCAAGTGCGCTTTCTGAAAGAAGCGCGATAGATTAGATAAATTGACTCAATTTTTTTAATTGATATCATTTATTTGTTAATGTTATTTGTTTATCTGTCGAGTGCGCTTTCCAAAAGACGCGCGATAAAATACGATTAGATATAATAATTAAGTATATAATTAATATTATTTACTTAATTTTTTAAACTGATATCGTTTATTTGTTAACTGGATAAATATGAGATTAGATAAAAAAATTTTCAATGATTTTATTGTTTTCAAGAGTAAGGTTGATTAGATTATTTATTTTATTTACCATTTTTATGATGAAAAATTTATGATAAAAAATATAATATAAACCGAGGTAGCTTCGGTCCTAAAGTAGTTTCTCTCAACAAGGTGTATATAAAATAGTAATAATAGTTAATATAAAATTAGTAGTATTATTAGTACTAACATATATATACATATATCAATTTTTTCAAATACAAGAAATTTAAATAATTTTCTTTTAAAAATGGAAGATACTATTAGTAATGATAAAAATAATAAAAAAAATTGGTTTTTAAATTTATTTTATTATTTTAAATATATTACCGTTGAACCAACCATGTGGTTGTACATGATGGCATTTATGAGTACAACTGTAATTGAACAATCACTTTTTATATATAAAGCTTGTCGTGTTGACCACGGTTTATCTGAAGAAATTTGTCGTAATAAAATCAACGATTCAAATTTAAACAATAAAATTCAGGTATATTTAAATAAAAATTTTTAGTGTAAAATAAAAAATTATACAAATCTAATAAATTTTTTTTCCACTTATAGATAACTGTTTCTAATTTTCATCAATGGAACGATATATCTGGTCATATTTTTCCTATAATTTTGGCATTATTTATTGGAAATTGGAGTGATAAACATGGTCGAAAAATACCTTTGTTATTTGGATTATTCGGGAAATTTTTATACTCAATGATGATTGTTGTGAATTTATTGAATCCAACTTGGAATTTAAATATGATTTTTTGGACAGCAACAATACCATCGGCTATTTTTGGTGGTGATGTTGCTATATTCGCAAGTTGTTTTGCATACATCACTGATGTCACTACCCTAAAACAAAGAACTTTGAGAGTTACAATTTTGGATGTTGTCTATTTGAGCACCATGCCCATTGGTAAGTCAATTTTTTTTTATTAAATATATCTTTTTTTTTTATTTTTTGTTTAATCTTTTTTATTTGTTTTTTTTTTTATTTTTTTTCTTAGGAATTTATTTGGGATCATATTTATATAATGAGATTTTTGAAAAGTCTTATATCATAATGTTTTTAATCAATACTTTTTTTCTGCTATTATCATTGAATTATTCATTGATTTTTCTTAAATGGAGAACAAATGAATTCCAAATACCCGTTGATACACAGAGATTTTTTTCCGATTTTTTCAATAAAAAACATGTAATCAGTATATATAAAACAGTTACTATCAAAAGAATTGCTTTTGGGAGATTACATTTGTGGTTTTTGTTTTTATCAATGTGTCTGTACATGTTTCAACGTTCTGAAACACAAATGATATTTTTATACACTCAAAAAACTTTTAATTGGGATGTAGTTGATAACAGTTATTTTCGTGTCTATAAATCATCATTATTAATTATTGGTAAGTAGTTTTTTATTTATAAAGCCTTTCGGTTATACCTATATATTAAAAATAAATCAATTTTTTCTTCATTTTAGCAATGTCAATTGTGGCTCGCACTCTTGACGGTTATATTAAAGACAGTTATGTTGTGGCTATTGGAGCTTGTTCTCATGCTATTGGGAGAATTTTTTTTGCCGCCGGAAAAAATTCTACGATTTTTTATCTTGGCGCTACATTTGCTTCTTTTGGTCCTATTGTTGCTCCAACTTTGAGGTCAATGACCTCGAAGGTTGTTTCTGCTGGTGAAAGAGGTAAAAAATTAAAAATTAAAAAAAAAAAAAAAAAAATTAATAGACTAAAAAAATTTTTTTATAAATGTTTTAATTATTTTCTTTTAGGAAAGGCATTTGCAATTTTAGCTGTTTGTGATAATGCTATTCCATTGATTTGTAGTCCACTCTACAGCCAAATATATATAAAAACTATTGATTATCTACCGAGTGCCTTTTTCTGGCTTACTTTTGTAACTCAAGTTGCAATTTTAATTATTGCATTGTAAGTTTTTTCTTTATTTAAAAATATGTAAAAAATTTTAATATATATCTTTATCATTAAATTTTATTAATTTTTGTTTTGTTTTTTTTTATAGAATTATTCAATATACGTCATTATCAAATAAAGATTCTTCTTCTTCTTCAATTCCTGAAAATAATAATGAACAAGATGTTTGTGACTTTGATAAAGAAATGTCATTTCTATCACCAAGTACGTCATCAAGCACATTGAGTTTAAATAAAAAAGAAGATGTTGTTATGGTTTATTAATTTTTATTTTTTATTCTTTGAATATAAATGTACAATTAAACATAAATAAAACACAAATAAAATATAAATGAAATATGATAATTACAAAATAAATTTTTTATTCGTTAAATTTAAAATTTTTTCATTTCCGAAATGAATTCCTCTGATGTTTTCTTACCTAGCATTTTTATTGAATTATTTTTAGCTTCAAATGGAAAATCTGAATTTTTCAAAGATTCTTTATAATAATTTACAGCGTTAATTCCATTTGGCACATATTTCCACGAAAAAATTTCCTTTGCTGATTGTTTCTTTTTTTTGAGACGTTTTACTGCTTTTTTTAATGATCTCTTTTGGCATCTTGTAAAAATATATTCATCATCATCACATTTATGTACGGTTAGTGTATGTAATAATTTTATTTCTTTTGGTTTTACACCAAATCTTTTACTAAATCAATAATTCTATTTGACAAGGCGACAGCATCATGGCGAGCAAGTATTAATTCTTTATTTGATACAATTAAAGCATCGACCGTTTTTTTGTATTCCAATTCGAAATTTTGTTTTTCTTCTTTGATTTCATATTTTCCAGTTTTTCTTATTGATGGTAAAACTTCTGATGTTACCCATTTTTGAAAATTTATAGCTTCTTTTTTTTTAGATTTTAAAATTAATTGGTAAACTCCACTCTCCGAGATAAATACTGTGTTTGGGTGCCAATTTTGCGCAATTTTAAAAGCGTCTATCTTTAGTATATTTTTCAGACTCTCATATTCTTTTTTATCATCATTGTCTACATGTATAATAATTGCTTGACGAGTATTTTTATATTCAAGAATTGTTGCAATTTCCTTAGCTTTAAACCATGGATTTCCTTCTTCATCAATAAAAATATAAATATCAAAATCTTTTCCAGAAATTGAATAATTTTTCTTTTCCAACGACATTTTTTTTATTTTATACAACTTATTGACACAAAAAAAAACAAATTAAAATTTTTATTCAAATTTTTATTTTTTAGACAATTATTTGGATATAGAGTAAAGCGAAAAATGTGTTATCTCAGTAACAATGGCCAAAAAGATACTGGATGATCCAAACAAAAATCGATACAAAGATAAAATAAAATAAAAAATTACCCCCACTACTTATGACATACTTAAGTGTAAATAAAACAACAAAATATTAATATTACTTTTTTTAATTTTTATTTATAAATTTAAGCAAACGATTTTACATGTGTATCTACAAAATCATGACAAAGTTTATCAATTTCTTCGATATCATTTTTATCCAAAGTAAAAAATTCTCTATTGACGCATTTTTCTTTAAAATATTCATGTAAATGTTTTTCCAATTGATGATTACATTTCGTAGGAAAAGTATAAATATATCTAAAATTCTCTGGACTTGCAGTATTTAATTGTAGCATTCTCAAATCAAGACTTCCAGTTCTCCCAATTTTATAAATGTTTAATTCTTCATAAATATCCGTTGTAGCGACATAAATACATTGCAAAAATTGTCATCCTCAATTTGAATATCACCAAGTTCTGGATGTTCCATTAACCATTTATGATAGCGTTGAAAAAGACCCTGAGATCTAAGTGATGGTAGTAGATCTTTGGTTACCCATTTCCTAAATAAAATTGCTTCTCGTTTTTGTGATTTTAAAATTAAATCATAAACGCCACTTTCAGATATGAAAATAGTATTTGTTTGAAAATTTGGTGGTTTTGCAATGATTGCAGAAATATCAAGATAAATCCATTCTTTTTTATCACTATTTTCAACATTATTAATAATTGCTTGACAAGAATTTTTATATTCGAGAATTGTTGCAATTTCTTTGGCTTTAAACCAAGGATTTCCCTTTTCATCAATAAAAATGTAAATATCAAAACTTTTATCAGACAATGAATATTTTCTTTTTTCCAACGACATAATTTTAGTTTTTATAAAAAATAATAGTTTAACTTGTTCTCTTTTGTATACGAACAAAAATTTGAAATTGTACTGATAAAAACTAGCAGCATTACATTGAATATATAGCAGGATCCCCACTATACATTTTGTAACATTAAAAAAAAAACAAAAACAACAAATCAATTTATCTCATTTAATTTTATCTATTTTTATCAATTTTTATTTAAATTTTATTATACGTTATCGTTATCAGTTGATTACATTTTTATTTTTTTTTATTTATTAATTATTCATTAAATTTCAATATTTTTTTCAATTCCATAATCAGCTCATCTGTTGTTTTTTTATCCAACATTTTTATACGATTATTTTTAGCTTCATATGAAATATCCAAATTTTTATAATAATCCTTTAAACAATTTAAAATATTCACACTATTTGGAACATATTTACGAGAAAAAATTTCCTTTGCTGAATTTTTTTTTTCTTGTAGACGTTTAACTGCTTTTTTTAGGGATCTCTGTTGACATCTTGTAAAAATATATTCATCATCATCACATTTATGTATGGTTAATGTGTGTAATAATTTTGATTCTTTTGGTTTTGCAACTACGTCTTTTGCCAAATCTATAATTCTATTTGACAAAGCAACAGTATCTTGACGAGCATTTTCTGCGTCATGACGAGCAAGTATTAACTCTTTATTTGATACAATTAAAGCATCTACCAACTTTTTATATTCCAATTCAAGATTTTGTGTTTTTTCTTTGATTTCGTATTTTCCAGTTTTTCTTATTGATGGTAAAACTTCTGATGTTACCCATTTTCGAAAAATTATTGCTTCTTTCTTTTGAGATTTAAAAATTAGATCGTAAACTCCACTTTCTGTAATGAAAACTGTATTTGGATGCCAATTTTCTGTTGTTTTTGAAGCGTATTTTGATAGACCCTTTAAACTAACCCAATCTTTTTTATCTTCATTTTCAACATTTATAATAATTGCTTGACGAGTATTTTTATATTCAAGAATTGTTGCAATTTCCTTAGCTTTAAACCATGGATTTCCTTCTTCATCAATAAAAATATAAATATCAAAATCTTTTTCAGATAATGAATAATTTCTTTTTTCCAACGACATATTTTTTATTTCTACAACTTAAAACACAAAAAATAAAAAATATTTTTCAAATTTAATTTATATTTTTTCCAAGAAATAAATAAAAATATGTATTGTAATATAGCAAAACTTTAGATGCTCTTTAATTAAAGACCAAAGAGATACTAAATTCTTTTGATGATTTTAGAAAGAATTAAATTAAAAGTGTATATATATTCCCTCACCATTTATATTTTTTTTAATTTTTCTTTACAATTATTACACATATACTCTTCATTAAATTCCTCCAACTCTATATTTGGTAATAATAATTCATATTCTTCACCGTATTCTTCACTATTTACATTTTTTTGTTTTTTAATTTGTTTTTTAAAGAAATTTTGAAATATATTTTCAACTATTTTTTTATAAACAACCATAATACGACCAAAACTTAAAAACAAACAAATTTATTATAAAATACTAAACCTAACAAAATACCATCAACAAGCAAAATATAATAATAACAAACGACCTAAACGAAAAATAAAAAACTAAAAAACAATAATAAAAAAACAAAAATAAAAAAAAACAAAAATAAAAAAAAACAAAAAAAAAAACAAATAAAAACATATAAAATAAAAAATATTTGGATTTTTTTTAAAGATTTATTTTGAATATATTAGCTAATATTAGAATGCTCATAGCAGTGTATAATATTTAATTGTATTTATATCGTAAGAATAAATTAACAATAAATAATATATATTTTATTTTGAAGTAGATGCATCAATTGAAGAAATAAAATTATGAACTTTACCCAATTCAATATCATCAACAAAATAACATGGGTTATTTTTTGGTAAAAATTCTTCATTTGTTTTTTTTACCGTATCCAAAATAAGTTCTTTAAATTTATCTTTTGCAACATCTGGTAAAATTAAACATTTTTTTAAAACATCGGTCTCATTTTCAAATTTTAATATTTGCAATTGTTTTTGAATTTTTTGACAACATTTATAAAGGTATCTAAATCTTTCAGTAGAACTATTAAAAGCATCAAAAAAGGTAGTTAAATTTTCACTTTTTTCATTGTGTTCACAACGATAATCTTTTTTAAATTTTTCAAGTAATTCTTCTTTATTTAAAATACCAACATCAGTTTTCGAATGATTCATAAATTTACAACCGTAAAATATAATTGGGTACAATTCTTTAATTTTATTCCATAAAATTGTTGGATTTGGGTGTTCAATTTGTAAAAATTTTTCACTGTCCTTTAACCACTTGTATCTTTTTTCAGTAGTCTCACTTAATTTAGAAATTGGCTCATTACGAAATTTATACGCAATTTCATCTCTATGTTCAATTTCACGATTTTGACAACGTGTAATTTTAATTCTTATCTTTTCATTAAACGTAAAAAAATAACAAGCAAGTTGTGGTTGTTTATCATAATTTTTCAAAGTGGGAACAATTTTCGGAGCAATTTCATTTATAGTCATTCTCAATTTTTTATTTTCTTCAATATTTTCACGAGCCAATAATGAATGTAAAGCATAATCGCGAAAAGTCATATTTACTTTATTTTTCAAATCATAAATTTCCATTTCCATTTCATGTTTTCGTTTTAAATATTTTTGTTCATTTTTTAATAATTTTATTTCCATTTCCTTTGCGTGATTTTCAGTTTCTAAAATTTTATTTTTATATTTGACATTTACGTTCATTTTATTCATTTCAGTATTATTATTAATTTCAGTAGTTAAGTCGTCGTTAATATCTGTAATATTAATTTCTTCATTTGCAACATCAATTTCTTCATTTGCAACATCAATTTCTTTATTTGCAACATCAATTTCTTTATTTGCAACATCAATTTCTTTATTTGCAACATCAATTTCTTTATTTGCAACATCAATTTCTTTATTTGCAACATCAATTTCTTTATTTGCAACATCAATTTCTTCGTTCAGAACACCATTTTTTCCGTTCACAGTATCAATTTCTTCGTTCAGAACACCATTTTTTCCGTTCACAGTATCAATTTCTTCATTCACAGTATCAATTTCTTCAGAATTGATTCCATCACTATCAAAATTTTCATTTATGTTAGCATTTGTTTTTAGATTTAAATTTTCAAACAATTCATCAACATTTTCATCACCGTCAAAATATGTAGAATCGTCCGATGAAGTTTCAAATGTCGAAGGTATCTCAAAAGTTGAATCAGAATCAGAAGATTCGGAAATTAAAATATCCTTGTCAGAAATACATTCTAAATTAGATTCATCAGTTTTGTTAACGTTGCTACTACATTTTTTAAATTTGTCAAATATTTTATAATTAAAATTTGATCGAGTGGTCCGCAAATTTCGTTTTGTTCCTCCTGTAGACGTTGATGGTAATATTAAAAAATCACCTCTTCTTAAATCAGGAATAATTTCTTTGAAGAACCAATATTTAAATTCTTTACAGATTGTAAACTTTTCACCAGCAAAAATTAATGACAATACACCGTCTTCATTAATGAATATTGTTCTTTTATCAAGTCCATCAAATTCTGGTTTTAAAAATTAGAAATTTTTTTTAATTGTCCAAATAATAATTTATCTTTTGAATTTACAAAATTAAAAACAGCATTCCTTGGACGAATTTCGTATAAAATTGAAGCAATTTGATTAGCATCAAACCAAAATTCAAAAGCACCATTCCTTTTTTGTAATGGAATTACAAGTACATTATTCAATAAAACCTCACCATTAAAACAAAATTCCTTTTTAATGATAACCATTTTAAGATTATTTTATTTTTTATTTTTTTATGTTGCTTGATGTTTTATTATACTGTTTTAATGATAATTTCGATTTCAATACTGACTATATTGTTGTTACTTGTGTGATTTATATACTCACTTTTTTTTGTTATACCCCACTTGACTTGTACACTCAAGCATGTAATAATATCTTATACACACCACACCTTTTTTTATCTCTTTTATCGTTTTTCCACTAATAATAAATAAATAAATATATGATTAGCTCATTATCTTTTTATTATATTTTATTTATTCTTTTTTCTTTATTCTTTTATGAAGCCCATTTATCATTCATTTGTTTTTTTTTTAGTTTTTTTTTCATATTCTTTTACAACTTTTTATTATTTTGTGTTACTGGAAATTTTAATGAGTCATTTTGTATTTTTAAAGATGTTAAGAACAACAAAATGCCTATCGACGGTTTTCAATTTATCACAATTCTAATATTATTTTTTATACCATCGCTTGTAATTTTTTCTTTCAAAAGAATAGATTTCGGTGATAAAAATTTAACACCCGAATTAAATGGAATGAAATTTTCTCCAACAATTGATGATTTACCCGAAATTGTCGTAGATTTTGGCTCATATAAACCAGAAACAAGTGTTGTTGGTGTCGATGATGAAAGTATACAAGAACAACAAAAAATAAAAAACAACAATGTTTAACAACTGGTTATTTATTATCTAAGGAAAATGTTTATGCTGATTGTGAAACAATTTGTAATGTAAAAGAAGTAACATTTAAATATTTTCCCAAATCATCTAATGCTATAATTGGAAATAAAAAAATTGAATATGGTTCTTATTGTGTACCGACTGATGCAGCTAATTGTAATGACTCAACGTCAACTTTAGTTTATGGTTTAACAGGTTGGAATTGTTTACCAAGAATTTCAGCTTTTGGTGGTATTGGTGGTAATAAAATTCTCATATGCGATGGTCGTTTACAAGACAATGGTTTAAATATAATATACGATACGTATATTCCTTCAAATTTAAAATTTAATGATTTATATGAAGACAAATTAGCAGATGATTCATATCGATTTACATGTGTAGAGAAAAAAAATTCTTTTGGAAATTCATATTTATATACTGATTTTGATAGACTTCAAATATATGAAAACTGGTGTGCTTCAGATATCCCATATTCAGCACCAAAGGGTGAAATAAAATGGAATTTTCAAACACAAAATTGCTTTTGTGATAATTTTCAGACAGACACAACAACACAAAATGTACAGCTTGTAAACTTGGTCTAAATGAAAATTCATTTTTATTAAGTATTTATCCACAGTATTGCTATAGTGAGGATGACACTGTGGATATTACAAAACAAAGATTAGAATCCTTAAAAGGTAGTAACCGACTCTTATTACCATGTGGTTCAGATGAATTAGATTCAGAAGAATTCACAAGACCAAGATGTGTTGATCTGCAAGTTTCAGCTTTTCCAAAAACATCCCCGTCACATAATACTATGAAAATATTAAAACCATAAAAATAAAAACATTTTTTAAATTTTTTTTTTATAATTAATTATTTATTAATCAAAAAAATACATTTCTTTTATTTATCGTTTTTTGGGGGGTGCTAACAATAAACCTGAAAAAGTAACAAATAATAAATCAGTCGAATTAATGCTATTTTTTTTATTTTTTTTTGTTGCGTGTTGATTTTTTTTATCAGCAGAATTAAAAGTTGATGGTGAACCCATGAATGTCGATAAAACAGAAACCGCCAAATCTTCTACCTTTGAAGATTTTTTATATTTTGTAACTTTTTTATTTTCTTGGTTTGAACTTTGAGATATTGCACTGATGATTGGTACTATAAATAGAATAATAATAATAATAATAATAATAATAATAATAATAATAATAATAATAATAATATCAGAAATAATAATAATAATAATATCAGAAATAATAATAATAATAATATCAGAAATAATAATAATAATAATAATAATAATAATAATAATAATAATAATAATAATAATAATAATAATAATAATAATAATAATAATAATAATAATAATAATAATAATAATAATAATAATAGTACTTACAAGCCATTTTGTAAAAAAAAATATTTTATTAAATATATTATTAAATATAATGATTTTAATGGACGTAATTAGTTGTGAATGATTTCTCTTCTAAAACATGCTTGTATTTATATAAAACTGTTATCATCAATTTCACATCATTACGGAGCACTACTTGAGGCTTATCAGCAAATACTATCTTTTCCTGCTCATAATTTTATCTTAATTTTTTCTTGCACTGCGTTATCAACATTTCATATAAAAAAGTAATGATGGAAAATTACCAAATTAATTGCGCATTTATATTACTATTTCTCTTTAAGATTATGTATATTTTTCAAAAAAAATTATTTTTCATGAATATTTTAATAATTATTTTTATTTTTATTGTTATATTAATTATTAAAAATCAGTTTTTTTTAATTGATAAATTAAAAATAAAAGATATGGGTCATATTCTATTTCAAAATAAAGATATTAAAATAATTTTAACTAATGTAGACATGTCATATAATATTTCCTATGGAAAAATATCTGGTAAATTTACGATCAAAAAAATTACCACACAAGATCACGATATAAATAACTCTAAAAAATCTGTCATTTTAAATGAGAAAATAACACCCATAAATAATATAGAAAATTATGATTTTGATAATAATTTTTTTAATAGTAATTCAAATAAATTCAAATTTAAATTCAAATAATAATGTATAATTTGAATTCAAACTCTAATTTGAATGAATTCTTTATTTCTCTCGATCGTCAAACTTTGGTAAATGATCATTTCGATGAACAAAATAATGAAAAAATGATAAATTTATATATAAACATTTCATATCCAAATAATTACGTTATTACAAATAATGTTTATTCTAAAAAAATAAACGCAATACCATCATCTGAAAAAATACTTTTCTATGAATCAATCCCTGAAGAATTCCAAAGTGAAAATTTAAGAATATCAATATCTTGCTTAGAAGTAGATTCAATTTTTTAGTAAAATTTTTAAAATAATAAGTCTAAAAAGAAAATATTTTCATTTGAAAAAAATACTTTTCCATGAATCAATTCCAGAAGAATTTCAAATTGAAAATATCAATATCTTGCTTAGAAGTAGATTCAATTTTTTAGTAAAATTTTTAAAATAATAAGTCTAAAGGGAATATATTTTGTCTAATTTATAGATGAAATTAGACTTATGAAAGAAAATAATAATTTAAATGAGGTCAAAGGTCAAATATTAATAAGCTTTTTATCTTAAAAAACAAGTATAATCATAATTTAAAATAAATAATTATGATGATAATATAAAAAATTTTTATAAAATTTTTCTATATAAAAATTCAAATAAAAAAATAATTATCATTCTGAGAAAATTATTTATAATTTAACCTTTAACCCAAAATCAATAATATTTTTATCGCTTTTCTCGGAAATCATCAGTACGCAACCACAAATATGTAAACATAAACAGGAAAATGCTTTTGTTCAAAGTTTTATTATTTTTATTTTTTTTATTATTTTTATTAATATTTTTTTTATTATAATCTAAAATTACACGTGATGACTATCAATTCAAGTGGTTCTCACCACTTGAATTGATATTGCAACATGATAACATTCAAGTTGTATGTAAAGATCGAAATGTGCAAGTAGATTATTAATTTAATTTTTTTACGGGTACTGTGTAAATATTAATATTGCAATGTATACATACTAACAAAAGAATCGTCCTAAGATAACTTTCAAGTGTTTTGTAAATACTTCAATATTGCAATGTCAATATTAGATCAATTGCAACACAAGCTAAAGTCTGTAGATAAGAGACAAAGGTGAGGTCGTATCGACAACTGCAAACTTCTTATCTTTCGAGGTTAATAAAACATAAAAATGCAGCTAACAAAGAGATTAGGTCAAGAGTTGTTGTTATCAGCGATAATTTTCTACCACTCTCATTCTCCTAGATGTAATTTTTTCAGATCTAGATGTATATATAAACGAAGGCTGTAGCGGCTTAATCAGTTCGAAAGTCATTATCAAGCTAATTGATTCACTTTTACATTAACCAAAATGTATACTTCAAACAACCCAAACAATCAATCACCAAGACGTGCTATTGAGATTTTAAATAGGCTCAATAAAGAACATCAACATCATCAAATGCATCAACAGTATATTTCTGTTGGGAAGGAAGACCACCATTCGTCAGCAGCTGGAAACCTGTTTAAACAGGACGATCCTCAATATCATCAACAACAACGTCACTATGAAATGGAAAAAATGAGCAATAATAGTCATCAGAAGAATTTGGGTAACAATTTTGAGAATAATATTTTAAAAAATACATTGTCTGGTGGAACTGTTAATTTTATAAATACACAAACCCACCACTCAAAGGTCATTGTTAATAATCCAAATTATCCGAAAAAAATTGTAAATGACATGGAAACTACTGTGTTTTCTAATGGAAATTTTTCACCTATGGTTTATCTACCGTCAACATCATCAGAGGCTGCCACATTGAACTTGAGTGTTACTGGAAACACAAATGAAGACTTTTATTCCTCTCAAAAATATCATTTAATTTATAATTTGATAAAAAGAGTTCGTGAAATTCATAAAAATCTTGCAAATATTCAAATTACTACTGAAAAAAAATTATCATTAAATGAACTTTGTGGTTTTTTTAAATTTGATGTTTTGAGATCTGAACGTGATCGTTTTTTTTGGCAATCTCAATTGTCGGAGAAAATTGTTATTATCGATAAGGTATACGAATGGTTGGGATATACTGGCACCAGTGCTGCGAAATATCATCAACAAAAATCATCATTTAATAAATTGTTGCAAAAAAACTCATTCGTTAAATATACTGAAATTACAGATACTCAAAATCAACAAAAAAAATATTTTGTTCTTGATATGCTTGATTTTGAAATGTTGGTTATACAAATGAGAACCAATAATGCGAGAGAAATACGTATTTTTATTTTTCTCTTAAAGTCTATTTTCCAATTATATCGCGATTATGAGAATTTATTTGAATTTAAAAAATATGTGACTGAAGAAACAAAAAACCAACAACTGATGAATGAAATTTCGAGATTAAAAAATAATAAAACAGTTGATAATAGTGTTTTAAATACACAATTGTTGAAATCTTTAGATGAATATCAGAATTTAGTTAAAAAAACTACTGATGAAAGAACTAATTTTCTCAAATTTCAAACTGATTGTCAAAATAATTTTTTAGAACATCAAAAATATATTTTAAATTTGCATATGGATAATGATAGCTTGAAGGTCAAGGTCAATGATCAGGAAAAAATGATTTATGAATTGACTGCACTTCAAAAAGTTAAAGAACAAAAAATAATTGATCAACAAAAAGAATTACAATTAAATAAACAAATGTCTAGTGCTAATATCGGTGAATATAAGGTACGTATTGATGCACTTTTGGAGGAAATTTGTGGTTTAAAAATGCAAAAAAATAATCTTGAGGCAACAATTGAGGCTACGCTTGAAGCGACTTTTGAGGCTGCTTCAAAGAACAAGAATGACAAAAATAATATCAACAATAATGAGGATGTTTACGACAGTGATTTACCACCACAATTGACTCGTGAAGTGCCAATTGATACACCAATTGACATATTACCAATTAACACATTGCCAATTGACACTCGAATTGACACAATAGATTCATCTTCTATTGATTTTTCAATTCAACCACCACTTGAAATCGTGCATGAATTGGATTGTGAAACGACTATATTGAAAAATAATGAATTTGAAGGTCAGGTTGATTATTTGAAAAAAGTAGTTGATAATAGAAATGAAAGAATAAATATTATGAAAAATTTATTACAAAAGAATTTGGAATATTTGGAAACAGTTCGTGAACATAACAAAGATTTGCATATGATTGCTTTGATGAGAGCACCAACACATTTATCACGACGTAATGCTCAAGGGAAAACTTGGATTTTAATTAATCGTAAATTAGCTACGGTTCAAAAGGCCATTGAATTAAAGGAAAATGCTGGGTTTTCTTTGATTTATACTTGGCAATTAGATTATGCCTTTTCGACATTAATTCGTTCATTGTCAAAAAATAATATTTTTTATACAAATCAAAAATCTGAAATTATTGCTATTCATCCGTCGGTTAATGATACTAATGTCATTGATTTTATTTCAAATGAAATTGTTAAATATCACAAAAATTATAAATCAAATGATATTGTAATTGGGGAAATAACTACTTTTTTGGATAATCTTAAAAAAATTGAACATCAAGAAAAAAATGTTTTTTGAATATTTTTTTTGTTTATATATTTTTTTCGTCCATTTTTTTTGGTGGTGGATAATTTTAATTTAAAAAAAATTGTTTCAAATAAAATTGTTTAAAATAAAATTGTTTAAAATAAAATTGTTTAAAATAAAATTGTTTAAAATAAAATTGTTTAAAATAAAATTGTTTAAAATAAAATTGTTTAAAATAAAATTGTTTAAAATAAAATTGTTTAAAATAAAATTGTTTAAAATAAAATTGTTTAAAATAAAATTGTTTAAAATAAAATTGTTTAAAATAAAATTGTTTAAAATAAAATTGTTTAAAATAAAATTGTTTAAAATAAAATTGTTTAAAATAAAATTGTTTAAAATAAAATTGTTTAAAATAAAATTGTTTAAAATAAAATTGTTTAAAATAAAATTGTTTAAAATAAAATTGTTTAAAATAAAATTGTTTAAAATAAAATTGGAGAATCTTTTTACGTCATCAATTATAATCAAAATATCACGTGATTATTTTTAGTTTATATATGAATTGTTTTTAATTTTTCATCAGTTTAGTCAATGTGTTCAATGGCTAATCATCACCACCTCGATATGGACGACGAAATCGAACCATTAACTGAAACGGAAATTGAGTGTATGTTAACACAATTAGTTAGTGATAATGGACATCAATTATTTATAATTGATAAAAAAATTGCTTCAAGTTTATTTTATACACGAAAAAAAATTTTTAAAATTTGTTTAAAATACGGATTATATTATAAAAAATTGGAAAATGGTGATATTTCTATTCGCAGTTTTGATTTTCATTTTTTTACAAAAAAAAATAGAAATATTGAAATGCGTTACAATACGACTTTACAAAATATCAATATTAAAAAAAATCTTGAAAAATACATTTACCATATTGAAGAAAAAGTTTTGAAGGAATATACAACATCGATTGATGAAAAATTACAAGCCACTTGTCAAAAATATGACAAAGAAAATACCAAAGCTGCCTCATCTTCAGAACAACTAAGAAAGGATATTGTTGACGGTCTTGGTTTTTTTAGTCAAAAATTAAACAATTATATGTAATAAATAATTATATATTATATTAATTTAAATAAATATTAAAAATTTTTTTTTTAAACATAAATTTACTGTGTTTTAATTATTTTTTTGTACACGAATGTTCCGTTTTTTTAAATTTCAAATATAAACTTTTTTGTCAACTTTCAAATTTTTAATTATTTAAATATAAGAATATGTACGAAGAACCCAAACAAGATTATACGTTGATTATTTTTTGTGGGATTCTCTTTTTCTTAATATATTTTTTAAATAAATCACCTCAACAAAAAAGTCAAAATTTAACAGATGTAGAATATAAACCACCAGATTTAATTTTTGAAAACAATAATAATAACAGTAATAATAATAGTAATAATAATAGTAATAATAATAATAATAATAATAATAATAATAATAATAATAATAATAATAATAATAATAATAAAAATATAATTTGTGACCACCAATGTGATTTTATAAATAACAATCGTGATGTATTTGTCCATCACTCTTCAGATTCTTTACCAATTCCCTTTTTTCTTCGCGAAATGAATAAGTATTATCCGGATTTCATAACGGGTAATAGATTATTATACCATCAACGGTTTTCTGAAACTATTGGTGCAAAAAATTTACCCATACAATACGAATCATTTAGTGAAAAAAATTACCAAACAAATTTTCGTCCTCATTTGAATGCAAAAATGTCAGAAGCGTGGTGTAATGGTAATGGTTTAAATTACATTGCAGCATCAAAAATAAAATTTAAACCTACTGATGGTATTGATTGGTATTCTTTTAAACATGGCGATGAATTATTTGTTATACCATTGGAGCGTCTGTCTGATGGTAAAAAATTTTTACAAGTTATGTATACACAATCCTTTGGTGGTTATTTTTATCATAAATCATATAAAGCTTTATTTGCAGCCATTTCCTTCCTAAAAATCAAATATAAAAATCAAGATTACATTATTTCTGGTAATTTTAATGTTCAGGGCCATGAAAAGATTTTTAAACATTTATTGCCAAATTATTTAATTTGTGATTTTTCAAAAATACCCACATGTATCGATGATAATGGTATTGCCTCACCAGATGGTGTCATAGTGTCACCTAAATTATATGAAAGAATTGAGTATCGTACAGAATTTAGTAATGTAGAATCATATAGAAATTTTGTAATTGTGGTTGATATGTATATAAAATCTGAAACAAAAAAACCAAAGGGTGTTTTTCTAAGTGATAAATGGCAATTAAATAATTATATTAAAAATATTAAAACATCAAAAGCTGAAAATAATTATTATGATAATGTAGGTAACTTTGATGTAAAACATCATAGTGAAGAACCCGATTTTTCCCGAAATAGCAAAGTAATAACTTCCAATGAGGTAATAATTAGATGTTTAGATTTGTAATGTTTTTTCTTTGAGATAATTATTAAATTTGTACATTAATGTCATTTTTTTAGTTTTTTTAATTTGTTACTAATTTTTATTTTTTATCTAAATTTTACTAATTTTATTATTTTCTTTATCATTTTTGTAATCAAGTAAAATATCAATTTATTTATTAATTTTGTTAATAATTTTTAATTTTTTATCAATTTTCCAATCAATTTATTATCATTTTTTATCAATTTTTTTATCATTTTCCTATTAATTTATTTATCAATTTTCTTATCAATTTTCTTATCAATTTTCTTATTAATTTTCTTATCATTTTTTTTATAAATTTTTTTATCAATTTTCTTATTAATTTTTTTATCAATTTTTTATCAATTTTCTTATCAATTTTCTTTTCAATTTTTTTATTAATTTATTTATCAATTTTATTATTTTAAATTATTTTTTCCATGACGTTTTATCAATTTTGTTATCAATTTCGTTGTTGCTAACTTTTGTTTTTTTTTATTTTTATTATCAACCTCTCTGCGTATATAAAAACATTTCTTTCTCAGTCGACCTCAGTGTTTCTTTTAACTTGGAAGAGTTATTATAACATAAATTTAAATATAAAAACCGTATCAAGAAAAAATAAAGAACATGTCATTTTTTGAAGTTATGGATAATTTTTTAAAACGTGGACAAACTTCATCAGCATTAACAGTACCAAGACGATTATCATCTTCATCGTCATCATCAACATCGTCCTCATCAGTATCATTGCCGTCATCTATATCATCGTTATCATCATCGTCATCACCATCACGAAACTTTTTATTAGAATCATCTACTGCAATGAATCAAGAAACTGAATTACTATTATCTCCACAAGAAAAGAGATATGTTCTTTTTCCAATTAAATATCTCGATATTTGGACAATGTATAAAAAAGCTTTAAGTAGTTTTTGGACAACAGAAGAAGTTGATTTAACCAAAGATAAAAAAGACTGGGAAAAATTGTCTACATCTGAAAAACATTTTATTTCTCATGTTTTGGCTTTTTTTGCTGCTTCTGATGGTATTGTAAATGAAAATTTAGTAGATAGATTTTCTAGTGAAGTTGAACTATTGGAAGCCAAATGTTTTTATGGTTTTCAAATAACGATGGAAAATATTCATTCTGAAATGTATTCTAAATTAATTGACTATTATATTGATAATAATGAAGAAAGAAATAACTTATTCAATGCTATTGAAACTATACCAAGTATTAAAAAAAAAGCTGACTGGGCAATTAAATGGATCAATTCAAAAGACAGTATTTTTGCTGAAAGATTAATTGCTTTTGCCGTTGTAGAGGGAATATTTTTTAGTGGTAGTTTTGCTTCGATCTTTTGGTTAAGGAAACGTGGAATTTTACCAGGTTTAACTTTTAGCAATGAATTAATTTCTCGAGACGAGGTAATTTATTTTAATTTTTATTTTTATTTTCATTTTTATTTTTTTATTTATTTTTTTATTTATTTTTTTATTTATTTTTTTATTTATTTTTTTATTTATTTTTTTATTTATTTTTTTATTTATTTTTTTATTTATTTTTTTATTTATTTGTTTTTTTTTTATTTGTTTTCTTTATTTAATTTTTATTTGTTTTTTTTGTGTTTTTTTTAATTTACTTTTTTTTATTATTTTACCTTTATTTTTATTCTATTTTTTAGGGTATGCATTGTGATTTTGCATGTTTATTATATAACAATTATATACAACATAAATTGGAAAATTCAAGAGTTGAAGAAATTATTTCCGAAGCTGTCGAAATTGAAATTGAATTTTTGACTGATGCTCTACCAACAAAATTAATTGGTATCAATGCTGAAACTATGTCAGATTATATTCATTATGTTGCTGATCGTTTATTATATACTTTAATTGGTTATAAAAAATACAATACTATAAATCCATTTGATTTTATGGAATTTATATCACTTGAAGGAAAGACAAATTTTTTTGAAAAACGTGTTGGTGAATATCAAAAATGGAATGTAATTGCCAATAGTTCTGATACTTTTTCACTGGATGAAGATTTTTAATAAATTTTAATTTTTTTATTTTTTTGCTAATTTTAATGTTACTATTTTTTTTAATTTTCTTTTATTTTATTTTAAATACATTTATTACATATTTTAAATACACATGTATTTTTTCTTTTAAATATGGTTTTGGTTATTATACATATCATATACTTATTAATTTAAGATTTAAATGGAAAGAAAAATTGTAGGTAAAAAAAAAATATTTTGTAATAGTATAATAAATAATCATTTTAAAAATAAACTCCAAATGATGTTATCTATGTCCACTTTTTATAACCTTGCCTATACATATGTTTGTATGTTGCATAATCGAAATCGATCTATTTATTTGCATCATTTTTTTGATTTTTCTAGAGATTTATTTGGCGAAGAATTTGAATATTTAATAAATCATTTGAAAAATGATAATTTGTTTTTATACGTAAACGTTTTATGTCAAGGCAGTAGTTGTATATTAAAAAATTATGATGTCACTTTTAATAATTGTGAAATTACATTACACGAAGGAAAAATTATTTTATATTTGAAAAAATTTATTTATTATTTGTATGATAAACGGTGTGAAAGATTACAGGTACCAAGATCAAACGATGAATTTCTATTATTTTTATTTTATTTAAATGAATGTATACAAAAAAAAATTACTATACATAAATATTTTTTTAAAATATTAGGGAAACAACCAAAGTGTATTAAAAAAATTGATATTTATAAATTATCTATAAATAGTTATTTTCATAAATAAGATGTCTAAAAGTAGCGTAACAGAAAAGTCACCAGCAATAACATTAGAATCGCATATTGATACTGAACAAAAATTTAAAGATTTAATAATTGGAATTTATGAAAATAGATTAAATTTAGATTTTACAAAATTATCACTTGGTAGCTCGGATGCTTTTTTTGGATTTTGTCTTTATTTGCACTATTCGCTACAGAACAGATTATTAAGTAATACAACTTTTGAAAAATTAAAAAACAAGGAATTCATATTTTCTAGTGTATATAATAACATTGAATCAGAGGAATCAAAATATTCATACTGGTGGGATTTACATAATAACAATATAAAAGGAAAATATGACTTTGACATTGAATTACCACTTGAAAATTACTTGGAATATTCTAGAAATGATCCTATGAATAAAATTCAACTAAGTTTAGATTATTTATCACAGCAATCATTGAGAAAAATATCTGTTTTTTTAGATCGTGCAAAGGATTATGAAGATAAATTAAAGAAAATTGTAACGGCAAATAAAAGAAAAACAGATTTAAATAAAGAAATTATAAAGGCAATGATATTATTAAATAAAACGAGAAAAGATTTTGAAAAACTCTCACCAGTACAACAACTTGAATATAAAAAAACAAAAAATCGCGGTAGTAATTCAAAAACAAAAATTTAATTCCATTCAATTCTAAAAAAAAAAGATTAAAACTGTTTATCTATTCAAGAATACAAAAGAAAGATAATAAATGATAATAGCCATGTAAATAACTTTATTGTCGCTTCCTATATGAAGCGCGCGTCATACAATAAGTATTTGTATATGTTATCAAATAATTTAAATAATTTATCGTACTGCAAGACCAAAATCTATTGGTGAAAAAAAATTCACATTTAGTACATGTATTTATTTTTATGTATTTATAATTATTTGTTAAATAAGAATATGAATTTTACAACACAAATATTTTTATTGACATTATCTTTTTTTTTCATTATATATATATTTAAATCTTATCAAAATTTTAATATAAACAGTAATCTAGCCGCAATAATAAAAAATACGAAAAATGTAAAACCATATATATTATGGGATGATGTTTTATACAATTACTTAAACGACAACCTTGAAAATATAGAAAACAATGAGTTGAATTTTTTTGAATTGTCAAATATTTTAAAAAAAGATTATGATGTAAATTCAAACATTGGTATTTTTATTATAAATCAACTAAAAGAGGGAATTTTCAAAGTAAATATAAATAACAAAAATTATACATTTTTAATACAAATATATCCAGATTATTTTTACCAAATATTATTTGCAAAAATAAATTTTAGCAACACACCAAAAAAAATGAAAATAATTAATGATATTTTATACATTGATAAATCAACAGTCAAATAGATAATTTAAAATTAAAATTAAAGATACAATTGAAAAATACAATTGAAAAATACAATTGAAAAATACAATTGAAAAATATAATTGAAAAATATAATTGAAGATACAATTACAGGTACAATTAAAGAATACAATTAAAGAATAAAATTAAAGAATAAAAATAAAGAATAAAAATAAAGAATACAGTTAAAAAATACAATGTAATTAGTTGAAAAAATGATAATAATTATTTTTTTTCAAATCCATTTTCCAACAACAACAAATTGGTTGTAAATGAATCCATCAATTTTAATTTATAGGAATTTAAAAAACGATGATATTTTAAATGTAAATTGTCGTATGTAAAATCGTAATCTTCACACCAATTGTATAATATAATTTTTTTAAAATCTTGATCGCAAATTTTAAAATTATTAATCGAAAATTTTGACCTCTCAATATTTAGTTTTTTCATTGAGTTGAGATTTTTTTTTAATCTCAAACATTTGCGTAATGTAGATGAATATTTTTTTTTTGAAATAGCAGGAAATTCCAAGCTTGTACTTGTCAAATAAACACTGATACTATTTATACAAACTCTCATATTTTCATATAAATTATTAAATTGTGTTAAATTTATAGATGATAATAAATTTAATTTTAGATAAATCGTTTCTTCAGTAAACATTTTTCCACCATAAGCCTGTTGTGATAATCTCAACAATTCTTCATCTTGTGTCTTTAGCATCAAAGAATTCGAATTAAAAAAATCTTCAACTTTTATTTCATCATTATTCATATTTTTTTTTTCTTCATTAGTTTTATTATCATCATGATTATTCTGATTATTGTTGTTATTGTTGATGAAACTAATTTGATAATTAACATTTTGTAATTTAAATAATTCTTCGTAATTTTTATGATAAAATATGCAATAAGCCTTTCGAATAAGAGAAAAAATTTCCAAAAATTTTTGTTGATATATCAACGTTTCTTGCATTAATTTTCTTATAGTTTTTTTTAGAGTTAACATAACTAAAACCCAAATATTCAAAAGTCCTTTATTCTCACATTTAACCGTGATGGCTTCACGATAAATTGTTTGAAGTTCATAATAAAAAGTTTGATTTTTTAAAAATAAAAAATACAAATTTTCCACACCATCTTCAAGGTAAATAATTATCTTTTGAATTTTACGACGATCAACTTCTTCCGTCATTTTTAAAAGATCATCCAGTATGTCTGTTGTTTCCATTTCTAAGAAAAAAATAAAAAAGAATTAAATATACATACTAATTATATAAAAAATACAATCTATCCAATAATGTTAAATCATTCGTCATTTATATAAGAAGATGGTTAGTCTATTGATGATAGTTGCAATTTTAGGTGTAGGTATTGTTTTTGCTGCTACGACAAAAATTGTACATGATAAATCTGTAGCACAAACACGAAAAATTACTGATCTTGAAGAGGAAATTTCAGTTCTAAAAAATAAGCGCACAACATCAAACACAACATTTACACGTTCTCTACCTTCGGGTGAAACAACCATTTTAACACAAAGTGAATTTGTAAAATTATTAAATGAAAATTCTGAATTAAAAAATATAAATGAAAATTACAAAAAAGTAAATTCAGATTTAGAAAAAGAAAAAAATGAATTATCAAAAACTTTAGAAACAGCAAATTCACTTCGAAAAAAAGATACAGACGTACAAATATTATATAAAACAAAATTAGCAGAAGTTTTAAATCAGATGAACAATACAGATATTACCGAAGACACAAGAAAGGCAAATATTCGTGATATATTAGCCAATCAAGATTTAACCTTAACACAAGAAATGGAAAATTTACGAAATGAAAACAATGGTTTAATTACAAGCAAAGATATATTAAAAAGTGCTAATAAAACTTTGGAAGAACAATTAGCATTAGCTAATAAAACAATCGCTGATGAAAGGGAAAAATCAACGGTAAAAAATGATGATTTATCGGCTGAAAAAACAAAATCTGCAAATTTACAACAACAAATAACAACAATTTCTGCAAATTTCGAAAACGAAAAAATAAAATCTGCAGATTTACAACAACAACTCACAACAATAAAAACAGATCTTGAAACGGAAAAATCAAAATCAAACGATTTTCAACGAAAATTAGATACGGCAAATACAGATTTAACTACTGAAAAAGCAAAATCAGCAGATCTTCAACAAAAATTAGACACGGCATTGAGTACTGCAAATACAGATTTAACTACTGAAAAAGCAAAATCAGCAGATCTTCAACAAAAATTAAATACTGCAAATACAGATTTAACTACTGAAAAAGCAAAATCAGCAGATCTTCAACAAAAATTAGACACGGCATTGGGTACTGCGGGTACTGCAAATACAGATTTAACTACTGAAAAAGCAAAATCAGCAGACCTTCAACAAAAATTAGATACGGCAAATACAGATTTAACTACGGAAAAGGCAAAATCAACTGATCTTCAACAAAAATTAGATACAGCAAATACAGATTTAACGACTGAAAAGGCAAAATCAACTGATCTTCAACAAAAATTAGATACAGCAAATACAGATT
This sequence comes from Aphidius gifuensis, assembly GCF_014905175.1. Lineage (NCBI taxonomy): Eukaryota > Metazoa > Arthropoda > Insecta > Hymenoptera > Braconidae > Aphidius > Aphidius gifuensis. The sequence continues at coordinate 42,870 of NW_025220573.1, forward strand.
TAACGACTGAAAAGGCAAAATCAACTGATCTTCAACAAAAAATAGATATGGCAAATACAGATTTAACTACTGAAAAAGCAAAATCATCTCAATTGCAAAGTGATAAAGATACATTAAATACAACACTATCTTCCAAAGAGCAACTAATAAAAATGGACAGAGACAATAATAAAAAATACGATGCACCAGCTTGCCTGGAAGTAATAAATGCAATGAACATAAAAGATGGTGAAGAAATTAGTTTTGAAGAATTAACAAATGCATTAAAATCAAATTATAATGACGCTAAAAATTATTACTTCCCAAATACGGTTGCATTTACATGGATATTACCAAAACACAGTGATACTAGTTTGACGACATCAATAAACAAATTCAAAACAAATAATCCAAATATTGCCAAGAGAACTAATATATACCCATTGTCATATAAAGATCGAAGTATAATATTATTAACATCGAACACAGTAACACCAACACAAAACACAGTCGGTCAAAAAATTGTCGTTACAATTGGACCAGAAACATTGGTTTACGATAATTCAATAAATGAATATGCTATGGAAAATTCACTTGGTTTTATAAATGATCTCAAATATGAAAATAATGATCAAACTAAGGTATTGAAAGTATTTGATGATGTTACAATATATCAAGATTCAACAAACATTGCTACAATATCAAAATCAAGTACTGATATTTTGATTTATGTTAAAGCATAAATAAACAAATATTCAAAAAAAAAATAAAAAGGGTAAAAACAGAATAAAAAACAGAATAAAAAACAGAATAAAAAACAGAATAAAAAACAGAATAAAAAACAGAATAAAAAACAGAATAAAAATTTTTTTTTTAAGATTAATAAATCTATAAGAAATAAAAATGTCAAAAAAAAACATTATAATTTTGAGAAATTTATATCATAGTATGAAGGATTTCCCAATCACCAAGAAGAGTTTAGGTTATTATTTATACAAAGCCGTTACTGATATTAATAATAACAATTTATTAGAAGATTTAACTAGTGATATTGTTTGTGATTTTTTTAATGTTGATTTGAATATATTTATTAGTGCATATTTACGCTTTTTATATCAATTAAATCGACAAGAATTATCTTCTTTATTGAGATCAAAAATATTAATGTGTACTACTTTTGAATTTTACCAACCACATGAAAAAGAATTTAAAGTCTTAGTTGCTGACGTAAGAATAAAAAAAAATTCAACATTTAATTATCAAAAATATGAAAATGAAAAAAAAACTTACCAAAAAATACCAAATAGAAGTTATAAAAAAAAATTGAAACGTGCAAGAGACGGTAATTACGTAAGTGATAATTTAAATAATTCTTTTGAATGTCTTCAAGATAGCGACGATACGAGCACTATTTTCGATGATGATGATGATGCGTTGAATAATTCACAACATAATGATATTTTTTTGCCTGAACGTTCTGTTTTATTACAGGAAAAATTTCAAGATAAAATAAATTGTGAAACGGTAAATCGCATTTTTAATGCCTTATCTTTTACAAATAAAAAAATAAATACGCTTGACTCAAAGTTCATTTTTAATCAAAATAAACACACATCCGAGTTTGATAAGAATTCTATCTCTATAAATAATGAAGTCATACAGTTAAATGTCGGTAGTTGTCAACCAGAGCTGTCAAATGACGATAACGATTTGAGTGATAATTATAATATTAATAATTTATCTTTGTTTATAAATAAATTGTTAATAAATTATTCTAAAATTTATTACTTGGAATCAAAGATTATTCCAATTTAAAATAAATCTTTTTTTAAAAAATATATTAATTATGAAATTTAGTGAGTTATTTTTACAAGTAATTAAAACATACAATTTAACAGAAAGAGATATTAATTATGCATACAGCAATAACGTTCAAAAAATTTTTTCTTTATATTTTAATCTTGATAAAAATAAAAAATTTGATGATATTTCGGCAATTTTAATAACTACAAAAACTTTAAATTACGATATAATTCAGGAATATGCAAATGTAAATGGAATTTTTTGTATGATTTTATCTTTAAAAAAATCAAAAAAAAATATAATAAATGTATTTAATAGCAGTGGGATTGAAGAAAATGCCTTTTTTTACAATGTTGCATTATCTGACCTTCAATCGACCTCATTTAATAATAATAATTTATCGGTTGTTAATAATACTAATGATGACAAGTCCAATAAAAATCATGAAGATTTATTGACTATTAAAACATTAATGATTAAAAATTTGCATATGAATGATATTAGTCAAAATAATAATAATAGTAATAATATTACTAATGATGACAAGAATGAAGAATTAATACTGGGTATTACTTTTAAAAATCATACGGATGATAATGATTGTTACAATGATTTTTGTAATAGAGATGACGACAATGATAATAACAATGACAATTATGATGACAATTTTGATGATGATGATGATGATGATGATGATGATGATGATGGTGATGATGATGACGATGCAGATTGTGGTGGTAATGATGATGCAGATTGTGGTGGTAATGATGGATATTTTGATAAAATTAACAAAAATAATGGTGGTTTTATTGATTATCATGACAGTGATATAAAAAAAAATATTTATGATGTTTCAAAAAATTATTTTAAAATTGTAGATAAACAAAGACTACAAAGGAATAATTTATTAAAAAATTCATATTCAATTTATTTTTCAAAAATAATCTATTTAATACGTAAACATCGAATCATTAATGATTGTGGTATTTTTATTGCGCAAACATGTAAATTGACTACACTTGATAAAATAATTAACGACGTGAACTTCCTCAATGGAAAAACAATGGGTGCTAATTGAGTCAAAGGCCAAACCCGCATAAATAAAAATACGGCGTTCTCAGAAATAGATGAATGATAAATATTAATTACATGACATAATTGTATTATATAATGTTTATTTGTGTATACTCATAAAAAAATCATAAAAAATTATTATTACTCTATTTACATATTATTTAGATAAAAAAATTAATTTATCATTTTTACATATTTGCTTGCGTAGACATTATTAATCATTTTTATGAATCACCTTTTATGACTCGCCATTATTTACTCAGTAAGATGTTATTATTATTTATATTTTTTTTCTCCATCATTATAATAACTATGTCATTATTGGATAAAAAATTAAGACAAAAACATGTACAAAGCAACATTGATAAAAAATTTGCATTTGCAAAGGAAAAATATTCTTTGGAATGTGATTCATATGTACATGTGTTATTACATAAATACCCAAGTATATTAGAATTTTCGAAAGATGGAAAAATCATAAATGAAGAACCATTGACAAATATTTACAAATATAAAGATTTAGTTTTAAATGAAAAGATAAGTGTTTGTATAAATGAAGAAGATAGAAATAAAGAAACGTTGCAGGAATATGTAAATACTAATTTTTTCAGGGATAAAAAAATAAATTACATTTTAACTGATTTAAATTTCAAAATATCAATCAAAGATTGTATTTTAAAAATCACATTCTTCAATCTAAAAAAAACATACTCTAAAGAATACATTTTTGATAATTTCCGTTACATTGATGTAGATAACGAAGATTTAGATTTTTATGATTTAGATTTTACAAAAATAAAAAAAAATACAATAATAACAAGGCGAAAAATGATTGGTGATAATCCAGAAAAATACACAACACCATGTAGTGAAGAGACTGGTTTATTTCCAGTTTGGAAAACCGACTATTACAAATACTATCTAAATGATCGTCAAAAATTATCAATAAACGATGTAGATTCCATAGTACAAGAAATGTACTGGGTATGTAAATTTGATGAATTTTCACTTGCCAATTGTTTTGATGATAATATTTTTGACAACCAACTACAAAAATGTGTACCACCAAACAAATAAAATTTGATTATTTAATAATGAATTAATGATTATTTGATGATATTAACGCAAATAATCTGTTATCAGTCGCTTCATGTATGAAGCGAGATAAAAAGATAAAAATTTTTAACAATAAAAATATGATCATCAGTAATTACTTATCGCTAAAAAGATAAAAATTTTTATAAATAATTTAGATAATAAAAAAATGTTATCAATGCAAATATTATTATCAAATAATCTGTTATCAATCGCTTCATGTATGAAGCGAGATAAAAATTTTAATCTATCGCTAAGATATTATTTGATAACTATTTATAAACAAGCTGTTTACTGAATATAAAAAAAAATAAATTATATGTAACATAAGATGCCTTTAATTTGTAAAATTTTTAATCCAAATAAAAAGGATTCTTTAAAATGTTGGATATACATTGCATTAAATTCCCACAATCAACAAGAATTTTGGTTTAAAGGATTTGAAATTGCGAAATATTTAAAGTATAAATCACCCTCATGGGCACTGCATGAATTTCTTGATAAAGCCTGGAAAAAAGAATGGCGGGAATTGAGACTTGATATTGAACCATATAGTTGGGAATCTGATCAAATTTTTATATCAATACTTGGTCTACATGAATTAATTTCAAAAAGTAAAAAACAAAATGCCGATCAATTTTTATTGTGGATATATGGTAAAGTTTTACCATCTTTACAAAAAATGTACGATCATACATCGTATTATATATCTGGAAAAATGAGAGATATTTGTGAATTGAATAGTATTGCTTTGACAAATTTATGTGGTTATGTTTATTTAGCAACAACGAAAAATTATAAAAAACAAAATCTCTATGCTATTGGTGTTACATCAAATCCCGATGAACGATTGATAAATTTAAATAATGGACGATTATACACAGATGGTTTTTCTTATTTGCGTTTATGGCCAACTGAAGATTGTGGTTTAGTTGAAAATATTATACGAAAAAAATTTTTTAAATATCACGACCAAAAGGATTTTTTCCTTTTTGACAATGAAGCTATGGCTATCGCCTTAGTTGATTTATTGATGTCATATACATGAAAATAAAAAAAAAATAAAAAAAAAGTTTAAAATATTTTTTTTTAAAATTATTAAAGTCAAAATAATTTTTTTTTAAATTAACGATTTTTTTTATTTTTTTAATAAATATTTAGTATTTTTGAAAAAAAAAAATGTCTTTAATACAAAAAGATTTTATTGTTAGTGAGAATATTTCTTTTCAATGTTATATTTTTATTTCACAAAGAGCTGATGGTTCTGAAGAATTTTGGTTTAAAGGTAACGATATTGCTAAATTTTTACAATACAAAAAACCAAGTAATGCAATTGTTGATCATGTCGACGATGAATTTAAAAAAAAATGGGAAAATTTGTTGAATGAGGGGTACCCTAAAAAAATTATACCTATGGAAATACAAGAAAAAATGAAATCACAAGAAATGTCTGTTTCTAACAATTGTGAAGAATCATCAACTCAACAAAGTGAACAAAAAATTTTTGAAACACCAAAAAATTGGCAACCACATGCAATTTTTATTTCTGAACCTGGTTTATATTCTTTAGTAATGAAAAGTAAAAAACCAGAAGCTAAAAAATTCTCCAAATGGGTGTATGAAGAAGTTTTACCATCTTTACGAAAAACTGGTAAATACTCTATCGGTGAATCATCAACATCATCATCATCATCGGAAGTTAATGAGATGACGTATAAAGACACAATAATCGCATTTCAAGAAGAAAAAATGAAAAATTTACAAACACAATTACAAATATCGGAAATTGAAAAAAAATATCAATTACAATTGTCGAATGAAAAAATTATTAAAATGGAAAGTGATAATATGTACAAGTCAAAAATTAAGGATTTAACATATGCGGCTGAAAAGTCATTTATTGAAAATACAATAACGGGATTGTTGGCCAAAAAAACTATAGAACAAAATTTACAATTTCGTAAAACTCTGGAAAATGTTTCGGATCGTGTCACACCTAGTATGGAAAATCAACCCGATAAAGAACACTACATTACTTGCTATGAATATATTTATAATAATAAAAAAAGAATTCGAATAACACGTTGTCAAAATAAAGAAATTGAATTGCGTGATAAAATGATTGATCGTTATCGACAAAATTTATATACAAAAAAAAGAAAGATAAAATTTGGTGAAAAATGCACATTTAATTGGTTACGATTTGCAAATAAATTTTTTCAAATAAAATGCGCCAATCCAACTTTATTATGGAATAAAATTAAATTTTCATATCCATGTAAATTGTATGGTTTGAAATTTGTCAATAACTCTAATACTGAAATTGAATTTTTAAATGAAGAAGAAATTCGAGAAAAATATCAACTAGATTTATTAGTGTTTAATAAATATAAAGAAATAAAAAATGAATGTGATGATTTTGAGACACCAAAAAAAATTTTACAAAAAAATAAAATTTTTGAAAAATTAAATTTTAATGATGAAAATGATGCAGTTGAAAAATGTCTATTTTCATTTGGTACGGAGAATGAAAAATTTATTCAAATCTTGGAAGATTCAATCTATGAATTTAAAAATGAAATAACTATGGCAGATGTGCCAATTGAGTTTCGACAAGGTGACCACATTTACTGTGAAATGTAGTTATTTTTTAACGTGAAAAATATTAACATATAATAAATAATAATTGTAAATTTTTAATTGAAATATTGGATAATATTTATCATAAATAATTATAAATAATGGATATTGATTGTTGAAGGATTAACTAGAGAAGAAATTTTTAATTTTTTACAAAAACCAACAAAAGAAAATTTAATTGTAGCTGATTACTTTTCACAAAAACAAATAAAAAATTAATATAATATTTTGGAATATAATGGAAATAATAAAAACATAAAATTTAATATTTTTCATCATTTTATTAAGATACATTTTAACTTTATAACATATGGTATAATATTTTTTTATTATTATAATATTCTTTCTGTAAATATTTTGTATTGATTTGTAGATGTTTTTCTTTTAATTAAAAAATTAAATACGATATTTGATTTTGTGTAATATTTTGCAAAATATAAACACTAAAAAAACTAATAATTAATTTATCATATTAATGGGTTGATATTTTGTTAATTTAATTCTGGTAGTCCACACCTATATTGAAATAACAAATTAGCAAACAATTAATTTAATTATGAAAAAATTATAATTTAATTTATCATGTCAAAGATTCTAGTCAACGTGACCATGAAAAAGAATCTAAAAAATAGATAAATAAATTATATTATAATATTTTCATAATTACCCGAAAAGAAATATAAGAAAGAAATTTTATGAATATATAAAAAATCAGAAATAAAACTACTCAAATAAAACTACTCAAATAAAACTACTCAAATAAAACTACTCAAATAAAACTACTCAAATAAAACTACTGAAATAAATTGAAAAAAAAATAAAAAAAAAAGTATATATATTATTTATAACCATTACCAATAACTTTTAAATTTTTAATCATTGTAGATAATTTGAATAAATGTTTTATTATTTTTAGTAGGTGAAATTAATTTTTTTTTACTTTTCCAATCTGAAAATGAAAAAACTTCACCTTCTGAAAACAATGAATAAAATGGATTTGCATTTTTAATCATATAAAAATCATTATCTTCTAAGTTTTTTAAATTATCCCGTTTCAATAGATTATCTTTTTTCCAAAAAATTGATTTAACATTCTCTTTTCGTAATAAAAACCAACTAGCAAAACTATAACTACATATGTTATCAAAATTTTTTAAAACAAGATTATCAATTGGAATTTGTTCATTATTTGTCCGCAGAGTTTTTTGTGCTTCAACAGTCTGATACATATAGCGCAAATATGTTTTTGCAAAACGTTGATAATTTATATACTTGTCATTCGATGTAAATAAATCTACGTCTAGCGTATATTCTTCGGTAAAAGAACTAAATACTTTTGTTTCACCGTCATTAACATTATCGCTACCATCTCTATCATCACCGTTGTTATCATCACCGTTGTTATCATCACCGTTGTTATCATCACAATTATTTTGGTTATTATTATTTTGGTTATTATTTTGGTTATTATTTTGGTTATTATTTTGGTTATTATTTTGGTTATTATTTTGGTTATTATTTTGGTTATTATTTTGGTCATTATTATTTTGGTCATTATTATTTTGGTCATTATTATTTTGGTTATTATTATCATCTTTAAATTTTATTTTAGCAACAGTAAATGTAGCTTTAACACGTTCACCTTGATTATAACCAGCAGTAGTCAAAATATTATCAATAAATCGTGATCTTACGCCATCTGAATCACGGGGATTTAAGAGTACTTGAAAAAAGAAATCCTGGTAATCCTTTACAAAATATTCGTCCAATTTGTCAAAAATTGCAAATAAAAATAATCTATGATTAATTATTTTAAGTCGAAATGAACTATAATCAATAAAATTATATAAATGCATTAAACGATTTATATTACAAATTAAAATTGAAAATAATGTTTTTATAGGTTTTGGTGCTGCTGATTCAAATCCCTTTGACAAAGTACACTCATACAATTTTTTTTTTGGATAATTTTCAATTAAAATATATTTTTTTGGTCCAAAGACAGATATTGATGATGCTGTTTGATGTTCATCCTCAATTGTTATATCTGGATTATCTAAAAATTTATTAATAATATCACGAATTCTTGCGTATGCAGCTTTAAAATTATCCTTTGAAATGTCCGAAAAAATTTGATATTTATGATTGATGATAATATCATAATTCTTTGTTCTTCCTTTTTTTTTATTAATATTAAATTCTTCATGTGTTGTTGATTGATTTGGTTTGTTTTTTTCACACAAATAAAATATACAACCATCTGTGTCACCATAGCAAATTTTAAATTTCATTTTTTTTTCATCTAAACATGTGTATTTAATTAAATCATTTTCGACAAAATTTATAGTCTCGTAAAAAACTTTACGACACAATAGAGTTACAGCTGCAGCTACAGATTTTGTATAAATTAATGATCTTTCATTTGCTAAATTACCATATGTTGAATTTGCACCAATTTTACATGAGAGTTGAATTGAATCAAGAGTTTTATTATCTGGATCCTTTTTTAATTCAGCTTTAACTTCATCACGTTTATTCATAAAAAAACGAACAATTGTTTTTGTTGGGCCATCCGTATGATTTGATAATAAAAATAAAAAACGTCTTTCAAGAGTTTTTGATGATTTAATTGCGTCTTCAACGGAAAAAATTTCCATTCCAGGATACCAACCATTCTTGTATTTAGTTTTAAAGTAATCTTTGTAAACGTAATCATCAACATCTTCTGTTGGTTCATATTCAAATATTCTAAATACCCCAAATTCTAAAGCCTGAGAAAATTTTTCCAATTCACAACACGTAAAAATGTCAATCAAACGGATAACACGTGTATTTTCTCGTGACAAATTAAATGCACATATAATAGATGGATAAAAAGATTTAAAATCCATACAAATTGGAAATTTATAATGACCAGACTCTGCATAATTAAAACCACCAATGAAATATCTTTCTGCAACACGTACGATCTCCAATTCTTTTGAGCAAGGATAAATGGCTATTGGTGGTAAAATTAACGACACAGCATTTTTAGTTTCTTTTGGTGTAGTTGTGGTTGTTGTTGTTATTGTTTCACTTTGTGGCAATTCACCTATGATTGCATCTTCATCAATCTGCATAATCAAATCATCAATTTCATCATTAATGACAGTTTCTACGTAAGATTTTTTTTTATTTTTTGTTTCCAATTTTAATTCACGTGTATATTCGTAAATTTCATTTAAAAATGACATTGTGTTTATTGATTGTTGTACATCACCATCCGCAATTTTTAATACTAAATCAATTTTTCTATCATCCATCCATTTTTGATTTTTATCAAAAAAAAGTGCAGAGGCTCGATATAATGAAACAACATTAACCTTTTCATCACATTTTAAATATGGATACATGGCACGTTGAAGTAAAAAAATTTTTACCATAACAATTGAAGATAAATTTATTGTATTTTTTCGGTATATTGATCGATTTAAATCTCCGGAAAAAAATTTTGTCATTGTTGTTGCAAAATTAATAAAATTAATTTTTTTAAATAAAGAATCAAGACTCAAGCAATCATAAATATTATAGCGTAAAATTTCAACCAATTTTAAATAAACATCAACATATAGTTTATCTTTGGATTTACTACGACAACCATCACTTGGTGGTACATCAGTAGTCAAAGTCGGTGTAAAATTTTTGAAACCATATTCCTTTGGATAATATATTTCTCTAATTTCAACTGCATTAAAATCAATTTTTTCAATATCACATTTGAAATATTTTGTAATAAATTTTAAATTATGAGATGCCAGAAATGGATATTTTTGTTTCATAAATATTAATAAATCAACATTAATTTGATAAGTACTAAATGAATGTGATAATAATTCACATTTATTATTTGTCAATGTAATAAGTTGTTCACAATATTCATCTTTTCCAAAAAAAATTAATCGATCAAATAAAAATTGATAATCATAAGAATTTGAATTATAACCCACAAGAATTGAACCAGAATTTTTATAAATTTTATTTTTTTCGGGTTGAATACCATAAAAATAAGTTAACAGTAAAAAATTTGTAAACATATGGTCTAGAAATGTACATAATAAAGTTTCATCGTCATGAAAATAAAATATAACTGGTGAGTCACAATATTCTAAATCAATAATTTTTTTCTCGTATTCATTTATGAATTTTTTTAAATCAATCAAATTAGGCACTAGAACATACAAAAATGTTTTTTTTACATAATCTTCTTGTGATATAATGATACAAATAGAAGAAATTTTTTCATCTTTTTGACAACCACGTGGAATTGAATTTTTATTAATGGCAATAGTTTCAATATCCCAAGTAATTAATGGTAAATACTTTAAAGGATCAGTGTACATGCGTAAAAAATCTTGCTCAGAATCAAATAAATGACGAAAATTAATTGCAAATTCTTGATCTTCAATTTTTTTAATTGATTTTGTTTGTGTATTTATTCTACACCATGAACACAATTGAAAATATTTAGCCAAATCAATTTTTTCATTTAATTTTTCACAACTAACAGATTGTTTAAACATTTGATTTCTCATATAACTAGTTAAATTTGCGGTATTTTCACGAAGACGTAGTTTTGATTCCAATGAAACATTAGCAATAAAAATATCCAAATATAATGTTAATAAATCATCAATGTGTCCGGGTATACTATAAATGTGATTATAATGAGTAGAATTTTCACGTAAAAAATCATAACAAAATTTTACAAATTTTTTTTCAGTAAATACAAAACGAAATAAATTCCCAGTAAATGTAAAATTATTTTCATTTTTATAAATCACATTTTTTTCAAATTTATAATAATTTGATGGAACTTTAAAAAAATCAGCAACGGTAATATTATGTGATTTGATATTTTGAAAAACTTCTTCGTAGTGAAAATTTTTAAATTTATAAATTTCATTAGGAAAGTTTTTCATTAAAGTTATGAGTAAAAAATTTTTAATAAACTCAATGTGGTATTGTGTTGTTTGGTTAATAAGAATGTAAAGATGTTGTGGCCATTTTTCAATGATAAAAGTTTCTTTTGATAAAATTATTTGTTGGTGTTTCTGGTTTTCTTTTTTTTCTTTTTCTTCTTCTTCGTGATTTTCTTTCTCTTTTTCTTGTTGTTGTTGTAATCTTTTTTTGAAATTGTTATTTGATATTATTAAATCACCGAGTGCAATTGAACGCATAGTATAACCATCAATTTTAAGATGATTTTGTGGTGTAAATTCAGTTGAAAACGGATACACAATGTGATTTGTCATAATAAACAAATATAAAAAAATTATAAAGAAATCAAAAAATTATAAAAAATCAAAAAAAATCACAAAAAATATTGAAAAAATCACAAAAAATATTGAAAAAATCACAAAAAATATTGAAAAAATCACAAAAAATATTGGAAAAATCACAAAAAAATAACAAAAAATAAAAAAAAATAAAAAAAAAATTAGAAAATAAAAAATGTATCAATTTTGAGATTTTGATTACTTGACAAACATCTTTAAACTGATATAAATAAAAGCAAAACGAGAATTTATAAGTATAAATTGTTAATGTGTATGCAATTTACTCGTAACGTTATCTTTTGTTATCTCTCTCATATTTATTGTAAATGAATCATTGAATCATGTATAATGTTATCCTTTCAATTGACCTTTTACTTTATCTTTTTGTGCTAATATATTTTTTTCTTTATGATTTTTTATTTATTTGTTTAATATACTAATTTAAATATATTAATCAAAATCTACTAATTTAAATCTACTAATTTAAATTTACTAATTCAAATGTACCAATAAATTAAAAGAGAAGAAAATATTTCATTATTTTTTATAATAAGATTATCATCTATGAATATGAATAATTTTAATTTTGATAAAATTGAAAATTCAACATCATTGATTTTTATTCATTACTTTTATGAAATTCCGATAAGATTTTTAATAGATGAATTAGAATTAATATGGGTGAATGTAAATGATTTGATTTTAACTAAAGAAATAAGAAAATCACTATTTAAAAAAAAATCATGTTTTAAATATGAAGATTTACATTTTATAGAAAAAAATGAACATAATCTTATTTATAAACCATTGAAAAACACAGAATTATTTATAGAAACAACACAAATTGTAAATATATTATCAAAAATGTATTTTGATAGGAAACCAGATTTTGAATTATGGTTTTTTTATATAATAAACCAAATTAAAAATTATAATTTACCTGTTGATGAGAAAATACTTCAAATATCAACACCAGAACATTATAATTTTTTGCAAGATAAAATTTCATTTCTTTCACGTGATTGTATTACGTTCAAAAAACAAAATGAATTATTAGAAAAATATGTACATAAAATGTCATTTTGGTTGGATCAATTTACAGAATTAAAACACATTCAAAATCTACATACAGAATTAACAATTTTAAGAAAAAAATTCCAAAATCCAGAAATTACAAATGATTTTAACGATGACATTAGTGATAATAATGATTATAATGATTATAATGATTATAATAATGATGATTGTGTAAAAATCAATAATGGTAAAGATTATAATTCTAAAAAAATAGATAATGATGAAAATACTGATGATGAAAATAAAGATGATGAAAATACAGATGATGAAAATACGGATGATGAAAATACAGATGATGAAAATATGGATGATGAAAATACAGATGATGTAATAACACGTGATGAAACTACAAACGATGAAATAACACGTGATGACAGTTCAGAACTCGATATTGATGAAAATAATTACGAGAAAAAAAATAAAAATTTTACACCGAAAAAACGACCGAAAATTGATAAAGAGCCAAATGTTGTAAATCAAGATTTTTTCGATTCAGACTATGAAAATTTTTATTAGTTTTTAGAAAAAATAATAAATTTTTTTATAATGTATTGAATGATTTTTTTTATTTTTTGAAGAAAATAAAATAAAAAAATCCACTCACACATGGATTATTTTAAACTTTAAAAAATTTAATATAGAATGAATTTGACACAGGATAAATAAAAAATTCTAATTACGAGTAGTAGTATGATTATTAGCGCTTCATGAAAGAAGCGCGCTTATCTTTTTTGTTAACCTAATAATAATAATAATAATAATAATAATAATAATAATAATAATAATAATAATAATAATAATAATAATAATAATAATAATAATAATAATAATAATAATAATAATAATAATAATAATAATAATAATAATAATAATAATAATAATAATAATAATAATAATAATAATAATAATAATAATAATAATAATAATAATAATAATAATAATAATAATAATAATAATAATAATAATAATAATAATAATAATAATAATATTACTCGATATCTACACTAATGATAACATAACTTTGCCGTACAAATAAATAAAAATAATATACCAAGAAATGTTATCTCAAGTGACCCACTTGACACTTGTGATAAAAAGTTTTATTTATGTTTATTTTTTAAAATTTTGCAATCTTTATTTATTTATAATGACGTCTCATTATATTTTTTTTTTAAAATATCAAATATATATAGAGCCCGTATCGTATTACTTACTATCAGTTATCCAAACACTCTAATAAAGTAAAGACTATTTTTTTCTAAAAAAAAACTAAATTATTTTTTAAATTATTTTTAAAAAAAAAATAAAAATGGACTCATTTGAAATATCAAAACCTAATAAAACAATATTACCACCAGTAATAACTACTATAACAACAAATTCAATAAATTCTCTATCAACAGTTGCTACAACATCAACATACAATCCAATGGAAAAAAATGGCAAGAAAAAATCTCAATATGAAACTCAATATTTTGAAATTATTGAAAAAATTTTATCGAATGGTGCATTGAGAATTGGTAGATCAAATATTTTGACACTTGCAATATTCGATGGTTCAATCACTGCTGATTTAACTGAAAATTCCTTTCCACTATTAACATCGAAAAAAATGTCGTTTAAAAATATACTTGGTGAATTATTGTGGTTTATTAGTGGATCTACAGATGTTAGAATTTTGGAAAATCAAGGTATAAATATATGGAGTGCAAATGCCTCAACTGTCGGTACAAATTCAGAAATTTTAAATTCAAAAAAAGAAAATTTTGATGGTACAACCAATAAGGATCTTGGACCAATTTATGGATTTCAATGGCGTCATTTTGGTGCAAAGTATATTGATTGCAACACAGACTATACTGGGCTTGGTTTCGATCAGTTAGCATCAGTTGTTGAACAATTAAAGCATGATCGTTATAATAGACGTATTATTATATCTGCTTGGAATCCAAATGATATTGCATTGCAAAATTTACCACCATGTCATTGCTTTGTACAATTTCACGTTGATGCTAATGATTTTTTGTATTGCAATGTTTATCAACGAAGTGCAGATGTCGGTCTTGGTTTACCATATAACGTTGCATCCTATTCATTATTGACTATTATGCTGGCTCGTTTAGCCAATTTAAAACCAAAACAGGTAAAAATTTCAATTGGTGACTGTCATATATATGTTAGTCATAATGAAAAATTGATGCAACAAAAATTACGAAAAACACATAATTTACCAAAATTATTTTTACGTGAAAGAGACTATTTGAATATTGATGATTTTAAAAATGATGATTTTATTTTAACCGAGTATAATCACGAAGGTCTATTATATTTACCAATGGAATTGTAAATATTATCATTACTATATTATTATTATTTTTATTTTTATTATTATTTTTATTTTTATTTTTATTTTTATTTTTATTTTTATTATTATTATTATTATTTAAACCAGATAATAAAAAGACAGATTGATAACCACCTTTTTCCATTATAATAAAAATATAACAATCAAATGAAATGTTTTCATTAAAAATAAATTTTTCGTAAATCAAAGACATCTAAAAGATTTTAAAATTTTAATCTTATATATCGAAAAATTTTTAAAAATTAAAATAAAAATTAAAAAAAATAACAACAAGTGTAAAACAAAATTAAGAATATTAAATTTTTTTACTTTGTTCTAGTAGAAATAGCATATTTCATTCTTGTTAAATTTAATGATAATTCAAACAGTTGTTTCAATTCATCAAACATATTATTTGCACTTTTCGAATTAACCTTCACATACTCAGCAAACACTGACATTGGCACTAATTGTGCAGAATTATTTTTTGATAATTTTAATTCTGCAAGCACATCAACATAATCATATTGAGACGACTTTTTTGATGTGTCATTTTTTTTTAAAATTTCTTTTTTAATTGTTTTTTTTGAATCAACAATATCGGCTATGTCGACAGCTAATAAAACAAACATAACGAAACATGAGGAAATTACAAAATGATTCTTCATATTAAGTGTATTACTTAGAATATGAATTTATTTCGTCAATCAAGAGAGTATCATAATTTTATAGATGATAAAATTATTGCAACTGCTGGAAAAAATTATTTATCAAATATTTTTAATTGGTTAGAAGAGGAACCAATATCTGCAATTTATTCAATTGCATTTTCAATTTCTATGCGTTACTTTAATAAATTTGAAAATGAAAATAAATTTTTACCACCCATAAAAGATCCAACACAACTTGATAATACAAAAAAAGAATTTTTTAAAGATATATTTTATATATTATGGTCACCAACATTAATTTTACATGAATTGTTATCAACAATTTTAGATGTAAAAACAAGAAAAATTCCTATCTGTACAGAAAATGATTTAATTGAAAATCACGAATTGCAAAAAAAAATTTTTAATGAAGATAAAAACATAAAAATAGATGATGATTTTAAAAATTCTACAAAATATAATGATTTTTTAAACCACTTAAAAAATTACAAAATATTAATTAAGCAAGATTCAGATATAATTACAGATATAAACAAATTAAAAAATATAAAAAGAATTGGCGAAGCACCGTCACACATTAAAAGTGTGGAAATTTTACGTCAAAAAATAGAAAAAAATTTGCAAAAAATTTATAATAACAATAAAATAAAAATAAAACCAATATTATTTTTTACAGATGAAGATTTAACCTATCCTTGGCAAGGGCAACAATCCGCGGTTTTATGGATTTTTATACACACTATTTGTGCCATTACAAAAATTTTTGATAATCAAAAATTAAATTATTTACTATATTTTATAGATAATATTCAGTATTTTATACAATGTGGTATGTGTCAAAATCATTGGTTAAAAAAATCATATAAAAAATGGAAAATGTATAAGGAATTTTTTGTGGTTGATGATTCAAATATTATTGTTCAAAATCCATATGATGTAAATATGCCAATTGAAACTTTAATTACTACATATTTTAATGAACACGCGCAAGATGTTAAAATGTTTAATCCTGATTATGAAATGATTGAAACACATGATTCTATCAATGCTTCAAATAATAAACAATTAGAATTAACTAGTGCTGCAAAATTAGGTCTAGTACAAGATTATATTGCTTTTGTAAAAATTTGTATTGTAGAAATTCAAAATACCCCAAAATATGAAATTTTGGATATAGAAAAAAAAAGAGATATTTGTATTGGTGGTGTTGAATTGTTTAAGTTTTTGTTTAAAATGAAAATAGAAAACAATAAAGAAAATTTATTATTTTTAAGTAAAAATCATAAAAATATTTTATTAAATTCTGATTTTATTAGTAATAATCTATTACATAATTAAATAAAAAATTACAAATATTTTTTACTACATATATTTTTACTACATATATTTTTACTACATATATTTTACTACACATATTTTTACTACATATATTTTTACTACATATATTTTTACTACATATATTTTTACTACATATATTTTTACTACATATATTTTTACCACATATTATTTTTTAAAAACAAATGTTATTTTTTAAAAACAAATGTTATTTTTTAGCAATTTTACATTTATACATAAATTTTCTCTTTTTTTTCAGTTTGGAGTTCGTTTGATTTTTCAAAGTCGTGATCATCATAATCGAGATGATCAAAACAATGTTCGTCGCAACTCTCAGTACAGCTATCAGAAACATTATCAATAATTTTCCGGTCATATTTAATACTATACACATTTTCATAAATACCACTACTACCAAAACCATTATTGTTTCGACAATGATATCTGCAAGGATTTAGAATATCAATTTTATTATTATCTACTTCATCAAAACCACTCACAAAATTAACAAGATGCTCTCCCATTGACGAGAAATTTGTTGGAGTATAATTTATATGATTATGATTCATTAAATCATTACTGTTATTGTCATGATTGTTGTCAACATTATTAACGCAATCATTATTATTAACGCAATCATTATTATTATCGCAATCATTATTATTATCGCAATCATTATTATTATTATTATTATTATTATTATTATTATTATTATTATTATTATTATTATTATTATTATTATTATTATTATTATTATTATTATCGTAATTATTATTATTATCGTAATTATTATTATTGTTATTATCGTAATTATTATTATTGTTATTATTAATATTCTGATTATTAATATTCTGATTATTAATATTGTCGTTATTAATATTATTGTTAGTTACGTCAGAAGATGACGCACCAAACATAACGCCATTATTATCGCTTGTGCTATTAGCAGAATTTTCTTGAATCATCATTAAATTATTTGTACGGACACGAGTGGAATAATCTTGAGGCTCACAACTATTAATTCTTGATGGTTCAACTTTTTGAATATAACCAGAATAAATGAATTCTGGTCCACACAAAACACCAATATCAGTCATACATTTAGTAAAAATAATTTGTGCAACTCTTGCACCTTTCTTCACTTGGAATACATCATTTCCATGATTTATCAAAATAACAAAAATCTCACCGCTATTTTATAAAAAATAATAAGTTTTAAAAAATGGTAATTTTAAAAAAATATTTATAGGAAAAAACTTACTTGTAATCAGCATCGACTACACCACCCATTACATCAATACCATATTTTATTGCCAGTCCAGAACGACCAGCAATGCGTCCATACCAACCTTCTGGAATAGACATTTTTATTCCAGTCGATATTAATTCACGACATTTACTTGGAATAGTATAATTTTCACTAGAGGATAGATCGAAACCTGCTGCTCCAAAAGTTGCACGTGACGGAAAAGTTGCATTTGGAGATATAATACCAATATGAACAAATGGACGTACGTTGTTAAGATTCATTATTAATTTCTAGTTGATGAAAAAAAATAAATTATTATTATTATTATTATTATTATTATTATTATTATTATTATTATTATTATTATTATTATTATTATTATTATTATTATTATTATTATTATTATTCACTTACATATTTTTAGTGATCACCAGGAAGTCTACACTTTATTGCTCGTATTCAAACAGTGTTCTATGTTGTTGATTCTACCTCGCTATTTATACTTTTTATCTGTGTCATTTGAGTGGGAAAACAATAAAAAAATAAAAAAAAGATAATTTTATCTATTACTTCATATATAATTATAAATACATTGAGTAATAATTGTTCTACTACTCTCGTGTGCAAATTCAGTAAAATGATAGCGGTGGGTCACTGTATCAACATAAAAAGGTGAGGTCATCATGTGTCGCAATTTCAAATTGAATTTTATTTATATTTTATTTCATATTTTTTTTATTTTTAAAATTTATTAGATTTACATATATATTATATTTATATCGTATTATTTTCGTATTATTTTTTGTTACAAACATATATCGTTGTTGTCCTCAAGTTTTATCTTTATTTTTCATCATTGAAATAATTTATCAAGTATAAAATATTCCGGTTTCCATGGTAACCCAAAATCCACAAAAATTTTAAATATTTCACAATCTATACGGGTATCTAAACAAAATGATACTAATTTAAAATATTTTGGTTCGATGAAATTGTATTTTTTAAAACTTCGATAACGAAATTTTTCAGATAAAAGGGCAAAAATATCAGTATCTAAATATTTTTGTTTTATATATTCCAATTGAAATCTAAGATATGGTATTATATACACCGTACTTGAACGTCTACAAGTATTTTCAAAAAGTATACATAAATCCAAGCAATTATTTTCAATAAAAATATCAAAAATTTGAAACAATACATCTGTTTTCTTCTTTATGTTAAATATAGTGATAGTTTGATGAAATATTGATTCTACATATTGCGGTATTCTGAAATACATCTTTTTAAATTTAACTAAAATTTCAAAATTATTCCGTTTAAAGTTTTTTTTTGAAAAAAAAAGTTGTGATAAATAGGTACATGTATACGATTTAATCTCTGCAAAACCAAACGGACAAATGTCACTCGTTAAAACGTGAGTTAATAATTCTTCAGACTCTTGATTTAGAACATATATAAACATGTGTTTAAAAAAATATAATTTTAAAAAACTATTTTCATTTATAATTATTGATTGTGCAGTAATATCAAAACTTTTCTTTTGTTTTTCAATAGTAGATATTGAGTTGAAAATTTTTCTCAAGTTTGTGAAAAAAGTTATAGTTTCATGTTCAATTACAAAATTTATACATTTAGTATCTATATTTTCAAACGGTAAATGTATATTGTTGTCAGATTTTATCGAATTATTAATTATATATAAACAACATTCATTAAGATTGAATATTTTTAAAAAATGATCAAGATTTTCTTTTGGTATGTTTTCCCAATTCATATTTTTCAAAGCAGACATGAATAATGTTTTTTCTTTGAAAAATTTATCAACATCTATAAATATAAAAAATTATATCAATTTTATTTTTTTTTATTATCAAAAAAGTAAATGTAAAGCATAAATGTATAATTTTATTTAATACTTTACCTTTTAATAATGTATTTTTTTTTAAAGACATTTTTATGATTTAATAATTTTTCAAGTGACTTATGTTAACCAGTTAATGACTGGTTTATAAATCGTAATATTTTTTGTTACAGCGTAGTTTTTATAATTAATTTATTATCTTATCTTTGTTAAAATGTATATAAAAAATTTAATCTTATCTTTAATTATTTATAAATTACTTTTATTTTTTTTTTGCGCAACGTTTCTTTTTTATTTTTTTAATAGATAAGATTATATTTCTGTATTTAAGCAAGGGTAAAACTACCAGTCATTAACTACGGGTGTTGAAGCTAAAATTTTATTGATTATAAATAAAACATAAATATAAAAAATGTCTTTAAATGAAAATACTATATTGACACTTGAAAAAAAAATAAAAGGTAATTGAAATTATATTTATAAATTTTATATATTTTAATTTATAAATTAATATCTTTATTTTTTTAAATAAAAAATATAAAATTTTTATTTTTTTTAGATTCTGAAAAATTTTTTGAACGCAAATCGTTATTCATGTGTGCTTTAAAAAATATGAATTGGGAGAAAATAACAAAAGAAGATCGTAATTATTTTTTAAAAATATTTGATCTCAAGGAATGTTGTCTTTATGTAATGAATAATTCGATAAAATCTCAAATCCACTTACCATTTGAAAACAATGATTTCAAATGTATACATTATTTACTCGAACACGAAACAATGTATTGTTTGAAAAATTTGGAAAAGATTTTTGACAACATAACTACCATTGAACAACAAAAAAAAATTTTTAATCTTTTTTTAGAATTACTAATACTTAAAAAACCGTTTTGTTCTACATTTGAATTTTTAAAATACATGTTTGTTTATACTTTGACTCAAAAGTCTGCAAACCTATTAAATCACATAATAAATAATGACATTTTTCCATTAGAATCAATGGATATCGGGGCATATACAAGTTATTACTTTTTTCAAATTTTTTTTGAAAAAAAAATTTTTAATCGCGATAATTTCGAAATTTTTATCACCGCTAATAAAGAAACGTTTACAGATGTAGAGTTCACGGTGTCGTTATTTTCAAAAAACAGAAACATATTTAAGATAAAAGAAAAAAAAAATGAATTGCTTCAAATTTTTGATATTTTTGTTAAAAATGATTATTTAGATTTAGATGAACTTTGGGATACACATTACACCAGACAAATGGGATTATATTCTATTTAAAAAATACGATTTCATATAACTAAAATATTATAACTTTGTCTCATTTTGTATAGAAATTAGGATGCGTGGTTCAATATTTAAATTTTTTTTAGACTTTGGATTACTATGGAAACCGCAAAGATAAAAATAAAGATAAAGCTTGACAATAATTTATGTAAATTTTGAAGAAAACATATATACTATATAATATCATAATTAGTATAAACGTAATTGTCTATGTGAAAAGAACAAATTAAAAACAAATTAAAAACGAATTGAAAAAAAAATAAAAATAAAAATAAAAATAACGTAATCTAAAAAATAAATATTGTATTCATTTTTTTAAAAAAAATGTTTTTTAATAATTGTGAATATTATTCAAATGAACAAGTTTTAGATTTTTTTATAAAAAATACGAATCATAAAAAAAATTTATTATGGCGATGGCAACATTTATATAATAATTTAGATGCTGAAATTTGTGATTACAGAAAAAATAAATTTATAAAAAAAATTGGAGAATTAGAAAAACTCGACTCAAATTCATTGTGTTTAATCGAAAGATACACAGCATGTATAAACATTGATTACACAGTCAATGATAAAATTAAAAAAATTCATTTTTGTGACATTATACCAATAATAATTGGCAGTGACTTGGATAAAAAATTGCGTTGGAAAGTTTGGTTAAATAATGACGACACAACTAAAGATGAAATTGTAAAAACTGGCTTGTTTATTTTAAATAAAAATTATTACCATTTTACTGCATTTTTAAATACAAATTCTAAAGTATGTCATGTATATCGTGCAAATACAAAAACAAAGAACATTCAATCTAGAACATATTATTACGACTCATTATTTCGTGGGAATATGGTTTATTTTAAACAAACAAAGGATGATAATAATGACATTTATGAAAAAATAATATTAAGAAATTGTAGTGCTCAAGAATTTATCTTAATGACAAGAATTTGTAATAAATGTAAAAACAATCAAAAATTATTAAATATAAATACACAAAAAAAATTAACTCAATGTTTTTGTACAAATTCTGAAATTTTTCAAGAATATATTGAAAAAAAAGAAAATATAATTATTAATGATATTGATAACTTTGAAAATCTTGTCCAATCATGTTTTCCATGGGTTATTGTTGAAAATCATGATTTTAAAAATTGTTTATTTGAAATGTTTATTTACATGCGTGAAATTTTATTTCGTGATGATGATATTGATAATCTCGGAAATAAATGTGTATTTGATGGACCACATTTATATAGTTTATTGTTTCAACAATTTGTTAAAAAAATAAAAGATATGAATGAAAATGAAAATATAATGACCAACATTAATACTTTTCATTTGGTACAAAAATTTAGATCGATATCACATACGGCAAATTTATCAATGTTGGTGTCAAAAAAAACAAATATTCGAGTCGACATTACAAACAATATGAAGAGAACATTAAAAACAAATATTAAACATGAAAAAAAATTTGGAATAAAAAATAATTTTGATGTTTATATAAATCAAAAAACTGGATATAATTTAACAACAAATTATATAGATGAATTAAATCCACAATCTAATAACACTAATGACTTTGATCAATCACAAGATAATTATAATGATACAAATAATTATCAAATGAATGTTGATAATAATAATAATAATAATAATAATAATAATAATAATAATAATAATAATAATAATAATAATAATAATAATAATAATAATAATAATAATAATAATAATAATAATAATAATAATAATAATAATAATAATAATAATAATAATAATAATAATAATAATAATAATAATAATAATAATAATATTGATAATACTATTAATAGTGCCAAACACGATAATTCATGTGAATCAAAAAAATATACAAATATAGAGTTAAAAAAAAATAAAAATAAAAAAACATTTTTAGAATCATTAAATAAAGAAATAACAATCAATGATATGGGTGAAAATTTTTCAAATAATAATTACGATTTTGTATTAAAATCAAAAAAAATAAATACTGATTTAGAAATTGGAATTTTTGACAATAAATTATCTATTGCCTACTCTAAAAAAAATATAAATGTAACACAGGCACTAACATATGGAATGAAATCACATTTACTAATGAATATACCATCTGTAAAATATACAGAATTAGAATACACTTTTGAACAGTTAAAAAGACTTAAAGTTGAAAATTTAAATGCTATTAAATGCCTATTAATACCCAGAAATTTTGAGCGATTTTTGAGTTTTTATAACATTGGTAATATATCTGCAGCGGGAAGATCAATGAATATGGTACAAAGATCAAAACTAACGTTATTCTTTAATGAGTATACGATAATTGGTATTACATATTTAAAACAAATTCAAAAATTATATAACACTGTTGTCAAAAACAATTATGATGATTGTACAAAAAAAAATATTTGCATTGAGCATCATAAAGAAAACTGTGCTAAATGTTTTTGTTGTATAATTATAAATGAAATACCAATTTCAACATCTGTTTTTTGTATAGATATTTTTTACGAAAAAGATATATTTTTTTTATCAAAAATATACTTTCCCGCAGTACAATTTTTTCGGAAATCGTCAAATATAATATCAATAACAATTGCAAGTGGTATAATTATGATTCCTTTGACTTTAAAAAATTCAAGTATAATTGAAAACCATAAAAAGCAAAATTCGACGTATAATGAAAAAAAAAATAAAAATCTTTTTTTTTGGTGTTCTCAATGTCAAATTTTTTCATCAATATCAAATAATTATTCATCAAATTTATACGATATAAATGACAATTTTTTAATGAATTATCATAAAATAACAATGCAAAATACAGGAGAAGATGTAAAATGTGGATATCAAAGCACTTCAGCTATTATCAATGACGGTGGTATAAATAATTGTTATAATCATATTTGGGTATCATCAAATGAATTACAATACATTCAAAAATATTTATTAATAAAAAAATTACCAAATTATTTTTGGTATGAAATTGGTTGTTTTGGCGTTTTTACGATTGGTAAATTTATAAACAATGTAGAAATTAGTAAAAGTCTTGTTGCTATAAATGCACACAAGAGAAAAATACGTAATTTTACATCTTTACAAAAAATTGATAAATATGCTAGTATAGAAATTTTAATGGATCAAAATACACGAAGTATAATTCGAGATGATTTAGAACCGTGGTTAAATATACCAACTATAAAAAAATTACAACAAAACCCAAAAGTTCCGATTTCAATTACTGATCGAAATACTTTTATTGGTTTTTTTATGTTTGGTGATTTTTTGGGATTAAATTGTGAAGATGCATATGTTGTAAATGAAAGATATATACCATTTTCAGATTTAGTATGTCAATTGAAAATAAATTTGAATAAAGGAAATAATACAAATTTAAAATTGGGTAATTACACATTTTATGATGAAACAAAAATTATAATATATCCATATGGTGGTTGTTGTTTTTATTTGGGAAAAATTGTTTCTAATATCAAATTGAGTTTTGTTAGTTCAATTGTTCATATAACAGAATATATAAAAAATAATAAATATACTTATGAGTTTTATTATACTAATTATTCATCTTTTATTAATACAAAAAATGAAACATTTCAAAATATAAAATTTACAAAAAAAAAAATTACATGTAATAAATTTGAAGAATTAAACTTGGAAAAATATAATTTAATTCCAGAATTTAGAGCAATTTTAAATGACGCATTAACAAATAAAAATGATAATTCTGATATTTCTTTATTATATAAAGCTAATACAGATTCTGAATCAGGTCTATTAAATAAAGAAGTTTCGGTAACCTTGAGACATATTAAATTTACAATAACAATGAAAAAAGTAAAACAAATTCATAAATTTCAAACGAATAATGGTCAAAAAGGAATACCAACAGCAAGAAATTTAGATAATCTGATTACTGAGCATGGTACGGATGTTCATGTCATTTCGTCTATTTATGGAATTCATAGTAGAGTTCCAATATCGCAATTTTTAGAACAACAAAATTTACCATATTCGGAAAAGTTTAATAATTTTATAAAAGTTTATGATAAAAATACAAAAAAAATTGTTGGTTATGGTGGATACGGAGAATATTTTTTTAGTTGTGATTCACCTCATGAAAGTTTTTTAATTGCATCAAAAAATTTTGGTAATAATCCAGTAAGAGTTTGTACTTTGACGTATCAGGCATGTGTTGCTTCAGGTTTATCGTCATCAATTTTTTTGAGAGTATCTGATCATGAAAATTATCAAAATAACCCACTAAATGGTGTTCCTTTTAATATTCAAAAAATTTTATCTGTTTATAATTATTTTAATAGAGAGATTGAATTTGAAAATTTAAAAAATAAACGTGAAAGAACGCAAATAAAAAATTATTATACTTTGCAGTCTTGGGGTATAGATGTTTCGTTGAAAAAATACAAAAAAATGTTGGGGTAATAATAATAATAATAATAATAATAATAATAATAATAATAATAATAATAATAATAATAATAATAATAATAATAATAATAATAATAATAATAATAATAATAATAATAATAATAATAATAATAATTTTTTTATTTATTCTGTGGTTGTAAAATTGTAAAATTTAAAAATGATAATAATATAATAATATTTGATATAAATGAGAAACCTTGAAGAAACTTAAATAAACAACCATCAATAATTCTCATAAAAAATGTCACAATTGTAATAAAAATATTTAATATTAATAAAATAATGATAAAAAATGAAGGTTGTGTTTTATTGTTTTCCTTTTTTTTAAAAATATCCAATTCCTTTGTTTTATTACTGTTTTTTTCCATATTGACATCATCAATATTGTCATTATTTACATTTTGTGGATAACTAATTTTTTTACTTTGATCGAGAGTTTTGTTTACTCGAAGAATCGATTTCAACAATATATCTGATGAAACCATAATAGTGTTTACTTACTTGTTATATTTTTTTTATATTGTTTCATTTAAAAATGTTGTATATTTATTTAAAATAAACAAAAAAAAATAAAAATAAAACAAATATAGGTCAGTGTTATCCATCTATAAATATAATTTATTTTTTTCAGATGCATATCTTATCAGGCTTCCGACATGAAGCGCATGATAAGATAATTATCATCTCTATTATATTGTTATTTTGATAAGACATTATTTATTTTATTTATTTCATTTAATATCTTATCAAACGGCTTATTTCTTCATATTGTTTAAATTTTAATCTTATTATTTGATACGATAAAAAAGATAAAATTAATCGTTAATATTGATGTCGTTAAAAAATTGATAGCCATAACAATTGAATAAAAATAAATTCACAATAGCATAAATATAGAAAACAATTCAAAATCTTATCCATTATAGAAAATTTTCTTGTGAATGTTACATTTATTTATTCATATTATTTAATAGTGAAATTTTCATAAAGAAAAATATAGTATTAATATCAAAAACACAAAATGGTTGGAAAAGTAAATATTGCTTCAAAATTAAAACAGCTCGCTAATAAAAGAAAATTGGAAAATAAAAAAAATGAAAAAACAAAAAAAATAAAAAAAATAGAAATTATTCAAAAAAAAATACTTTGCATATCTTTGCATTCATATATGAATGTTTTTCAAACAATTGACGATAGAAAAATACAATTTCCATCGTTTGGACAAGATAATGAACAAAATAATTTTATAAAACTCTTTGATTTCTTTGAAACAAATACGAATAATCAAAATTCAAAAAATGGAAGGTTTTCATACTATCATGACACATTAAATAACTATACAAAACAAAATTGTTATATGGATTTTAAAAAAATTGAAGCGTTTTTATCAAAAAAATTGAAAAATAAAGAAATAGTTTCTTTTTCACATGCCAAACAAATATTTAAATTTATTCAATCTAAATGTGACGACAGCATTATAACGACAAACAATTTTTTTGTACCTAATTTTGTGATAATTTGTGACTGGAAATCAAAAAAAACTATTGTTGATGATTTTATGAAATCACTGAATCATTGCACAATTGATGTGGGTAGAATTTTATTTCATGAATTAGAAACAACAAATTCAGACGATGATGGTGATTTATTTAATGAATTTGATTTAAAATGTGGACCAATTAAAGGAGTTGATTTTTCATTTACAAAAAATTGTAAATTTAAATTTAATCATGGTATAAAATCTGAATTTTTCAGAAGAATATATACTACACACTTAATAATTTTTATTATTGTAAATTACATGTGGATAACAGAAAATTTGAGAGTTGAAAATTTTGTTCAAAAAATTAACACAACTATACCAACAATTTTGTTAATTGATCGAAAATTTAAATTTTTATTTAAATACATGACGATACCATTATCAATTTTGAACGTCAATAATAGAGTAATGTATCAATACGTATAATAATAATATTATAAATATATTATATACTTTATATATATTATCATTGTTGTATAATATAAATTGTATTAAACTCTAAAGATATACTATTATCATTTGCTTAAGCCAAAAAAAAGTATATTAAGAAGATGGCAGATATGAATAATGTTACCCCATCGAGATTCGAAAATTTTACACAACGAATACGTCAAAATGTTGCTAAAATTAGTGATAAAGTGGATGATTCTTGGAGTGATTGTAGATTAGTAATTAAAAATTCAAGAGTAACAACATATATAATATTAATTGTGTCAGTGTTGTTATTTGCTGCTGTATTTTTGGGATGGCATAAAAGTATAACAATTTTATTGGGTATTACATTATTAATATCTGCTGCATATACCGCACTTATTATTTCTAAAGATTCATGTTTTGGATTAATGAACATGATATCATAGATATAGCAAAATAGTAAATATTTTAAATGTAATAAATATAATAAATATAATAAATATAATAAATATATAAAATAAATATATAAATGTAATAAATATAATAAAATATAATAAAAAAAAAATGTTATAAATGTTTTTTCGTTTGAATAATCCTAACCATAAATTATATATTTTATTTTTTTTTTAAAAATTGAAAATAAGAAAAATAAGAGAAATCAAAAAACTAAAAAAGAAAAAATAAACAAAAAAATTAGAGAAATCAAAAAAATAAAAAAAAAATATATAAGCTTTACATAATATGTATTTTTTTTGGAAAGAAATAATAAAAACTTTATTTATAATCTTATTTATTGTCTTTATTTTTATATTTATTTATAAAACATGTATATATTCATATGAAATCAATAAATTTAATAAAAAAATTAAAGATTTGGTATATGAAAATTTATCAGCTTGCACAGCAACAATATATCATAAAGATTCCATTGTAAATCCAAATTATGGTGAAAGACTTATTGTTGTACAACCGATAAATTGGATGATATATACAACAAATGGTATCCAATTTTATTTTATTTCAAATAAAGGTGGTGGTTGTGAAGATAACACAACAAACTCAATTAAATTGGAATTAGAACGAAATGAAAACTCTGAAATAAATGATTTGAATACACAAAAAAAATTAAAATTTAAATGTTTACCCTACACTTTTGATAATTTAATATCATCGTTTAGTAATGCAATCAATAAAATTAATATTGATTTGACTGAAAAATTCAAAAATAAAAAACTTTCTATATACGAAATTATAAATTTATGTCTTGACTTAAAATATGTATAATCAAAAAAGAAGTTTATATAAAAAAAATTTTTTTTTTGATTATTTAAATTACGTAAAAAATAATTAACTTAGCTTCTAAGAACTATTAAATAATCTTTGAAAAATACTGAGTGAGGGTTCACCAATTGGATTGGTTTCTATAAAACTAGTAGAATTTTCAGATGGTGGGGGTGTTAAAAAACTGTCGGCAGTTGTGTCGTCTACCATCATAGGTGTAGATCTTGATTGTGGAAAACCTGAATCTATATTAGAAATCAAGGGTTGTTGTTGTCGTTGATTTTGTTGATTTTGTTGATTTTGTTGATTTTGTTGATTTTGTTGATTTTGTTGATTTTCTTGATTTTGTTGTATATCTGTCGTTTTTATTTTTTTAGGATTGTCATTTGATTTATTTTCAGATAACATTTTTCTTTTTCGTAGTGCTGTATTTACAATATTATTCGCAAAAGTATCAAAAGATTCATTTGTATAATCCATAATGTCAGTTAAATATGCCGTTTCTTTGAGATTAGTAACGGGTTGTTTAATTTTTCTTAACTTTCTATTTTTGTCAAGTAATTGGAGACGACTTTGTGTAGATGATTGGTCCGGTATATCATCTCCATCTTCAGGCATATAATAAACAGGAATAATTTTTCTTCCTTTACATATTTCAGTCTCAATTTCTTTATTTGGTATTGAAATATTTTTATAATCAGCCGATATACTAACATTATTTGTTAAATTATTTTCTTCATTAAAAGAGAAATTATCGGGTAATGCGCTGATTTTTGGAATTGGTTGTGGAGTAGATTCTTCGAGAATCGGATAATATGAATCCATCTTGGCTATATAGTATGGATTTGGGCCAATAGTTGCATCTTTTGATAAAGAAATAGTTTTAGTTGGGAAAGTTAAAAATCTAAATTTAAATGGATGGTATATATTTTTATTGTATAAAAACAAACAAGTATTATCACTGTTTGAATTGTCTGGGTCCTGGCCAGTTGGTGAATCAACATTTATTCCAATGAGATATAACACATTTGATATTCCTTCATAATAAACCTTTCCATCTACTAGATTAAAGTTAGAGCGCGTAAGTATGTCATAGTAAATATGTGAGTATGAAAAAATCGATGAACTCATCTTATAATAATGAATAAAAAAGAGCAAAAAACTATATTAAGATGAAACTTTTGTTTCTTATGATTTTGTTTAATATTGATAAATTTTATTGTATAAATTTTCCAAAAATGAGTGATTTAAATATAAACTGTTTAGATATAAAAAAAGAAGATAATAATAATAATAATAATAGTAATAATAATAGAAATAATAATAATAATAATAATAATAATAATAATAATAATAATAATAATAATAATAATAATAATAATAATAATAATAATAATAATAATAATAATAATAATAATAATAATAATAATATTGAAGATATAGCAGGTATATATTTATTAAAAAAAGACTTTCTTTTGATTAATTATGATAATAAAGATTTCTCTTTAAATAATAATGAAAATATGACAAAAAAAATATATAGCAAAGAAGAAGAATTGTATGAAAAACCTATGCACGATAAACATTTTTTATTCATGGCTTTTGATAAAAATAAAAAAAATGAAAAAAATAAAAGCAAAGAAAAAAATGAAAAAAATGGTAAAAAAATAAAAATTCCAAATAAAATACTCATTCTTTTAGTAATAATGTTAATAAACAAGAAATAAATATCAAGAAATAAAAAAAAATATTTTTTTTCTATAAAAATATAGAAACAGAAATTCATTAATTAAATAACCATCAAATTATCATTATCATTGTCATCATCCTCTTCGCCATTTTTAAAATCTATATTTTTAGCATCACAATCGTTATCATCAATAGTTTCATCACAATCCGAATTTTCATTTGAATTATTAGAAAAATCTGTATCACTGTCATCATTCCTAATTAAATTGCTACTATTATCCTCTATCAAGTCGTTTAATATTTGGTTGATTTTTGAGGTATATGAAACATGTATATTAGAACAAACATGATCACGCAAGAGTGTAAAATTTTTCCACCATTTTAAAGCATTTTTAAAAGTAGAAATTTCACCACAACAAATTAAAGAATGACCACGCCGACTACTCAAAAACAAAAGATAATAAACACTGGCACTTAAACGTGGAAATTTACAATCATGTTTTTCAACATGGGCTCTTAACTTTGACGTGACACCCTTTATATTATTAGACATTTTATAACAACAGGTTAAAAATATCATAGACAATAGTTTTATAAAATCATTTGTAAATGTTATAAAATTACCACAGAAAAGAAAACCAAAAGGTGAAAAAACAAAAGTATTGTCCTCAAATTCTAAAAAGAAAATATCATAAAGTGATTTGGAAATCGGAAAATTTCCATTTTTTTCATAAATTTGGAAAGATTTTTCGGATATCATATTTATAAAATCCCAGACAATTGTTATGTCTGAAAAGGTGTAATCGAGTAACTTTATAAATCTGTATTTACCCAAATATTGAATATAATCCTTTATTTCTTGAAAAGGTAATTTGAATTTTTTATCAATTTTTTCATTAAAATCATCTAATGAAAAGTCAGGAATATTAAAATTATTAATAAAATTTACAGATACATTTTTTTCAACTGCGAATGGATATTCTTGCTGTTCCATATTTGTCGTAAATTTGAAAATCAAAAAATTTGTAGTTTTTTGATAATTAAATAAATTGTTAGAGATTTCTGCAATTTTTTTGTTTGGGTATATATTTGCAGTACATATAGACGAAATAATATGACTATTATTTAATAAAACACATTGATGTTCAAAATCCCCATCGGCTATAATTTTACAATAATTTGAATATATATTTTGAATACTTTTTACTGATTTTGATTCAAGTAATTTAAAGGTATCTCTTGTATTTACATTTTTTATTTTGACAATTAAATTTTCTTTCATCAAAAGTAAAAAAAGGTGATTGTTGGGTATTACCCTTTTTGTATAATTATAAAGTTGTTTTTTAATGTTAATGGGTAATTTTTTGAAAAGGGAAATCATTTCAAATGTATTATTATGAACAGCACATAAATCAGAAGACATTATTGGAACACTTGAATAGATTTATCACGCTTAATAATAAGTATTTGTTGAAAAAGAAAAAATTTAATCATAAAAATATCTATAAATTTTATATATATATATATATATATATATATATATATATATATATATATATATATATATATATATATATATATATATTATTTTTAAATTTTTCATAACAAGATTTTTACAAATATAATTATTTAATTTTATATTATAATTTATTAAATCTCTGTTTAAACAAGCATTGCATTTTTTATATACAGTTAAAAATTTAATATTTATCATTAATTGAGTTTCAGAATTGTTACATCCAAAAATCTATAAAAAATAAAAATGTTCATCCCTACTCAATATAACATTTGTTTGTTGTGTATTTTTTGTAAATGATAAAAAAAAACAAAAAAAATAACAATACTGATAACATTGTTCTTCGTTATTTGACACTTTACAGATAAACTAATTCGTAGAATTATTGCATTATAGATAAAAAATGATAATATAAATACAATAACAATACTGATAACATTTTTTTCGTTGTTTGAGACTTGAAAGATAAACTAAATCGTAGAATCATTGCATTATAGATAAAAAATGATAAGATAAATACCATAACAATATTGATAACATTATTCTTGTTAATTGACACTTGAAAGATAAATTAATTCGTAGAATCATTGCATTATAAATAAAAAATGATAAGATAAATACGATAACAGTATTGATAACATTATTCTCATTGTCTGACACTTGAAAGATAAACTAGTTTATAGAATCATAACACTCGATATAATAATGATAAGATAAACATATTTCCTTGTTTGACACAAATAAAGATAAACTAATTCATAGAATCATGACACTCAATTAAATAAAAATAAAATAAACATATTTGCTTGTTTGACATAGTATATAAGAAAGGGTGTATCTATTCACAGATCAGTTGAAAAATATCAATCCACTACGATACATCTAAAGTATTACTATTAAAAAATAAAAAAAAACATGAAAATTATCATCAAACGAAAAACAGCTCTTGCTACTAAATCAAAAATAAATTCTTTTTTTAAAAAAAAAGGAAAATTTATTCAAAAACGAAAAATTTTAAAAAAACGTAAGTCTGCACTTTTAAGTCGGAAAAAAACTCAAAAAATAGTAAATATTAGATCACATAAGAAGTCTGTGTGTGAACTTGAAACTTATCAAACACAAATATTACCGGATGAAATTTGGTTAAAAATATTTGGTTATTTGGGTGTTGAAAATCGATTACCAGCCATTCCATGTGTTTGTAAACAATGGAAATTTATAATCGAAAATAATGTTTGGAATGATTTAAAATTTTTCAAATATCACTTATCTCAATCTGAGTTTTATGTAAATAATACATTATTTAACCATCAAAAAACAATAAATTTTTTATT
Source organism: Aphidius gifuensis (assembly GCF_014905175.1). Taxonomy (NCBI): domain Eukaryota; kingdom Metazoa; phylum Arthropoda; class Insecta; order Hymenoptera; family Braconidae; genus Aphidius; species Aphidius gifuensis. Next base: position 76,865 of record NW_025220573.1, read on the forward strand.
TTTTTGTCATATTTTGAAAAATGTTAATTTTTTGAAATATAAAAATTTATGCCAAAGAAAAAAGAACTTACCAGTTTATAATGTAATTTTACCTCGAGAGGCATTCGAAGACCACTCGAAAAAATTATTAAAACAACATAAAAAAATAATACAAAATGGGAATTTTAATGTTAAAATTTTGATTGCTGTAAATACTAAGAATACATTGAAACACTTGAAAGATATTATTCCAAAAAACACTACAAACAAAATTGAATTGACATATTTAGGTGATTGTCATATTAATTACAAACATCAAGAAATTCATGACTTTAAATTTACATGTGCAAATTTGGTAAGTTAAATTTTTTTTTGTATAAAAGCATTAAAATTACATTTTTTTATTATATATAATATTATACTTTTTTATTATTATTTACAGAAAGCTGCTGGTACCTTTGACAATATTTCTAAATTTTGTATTCATGGTCACATTTATCTTGCTAAAAACGATTTTTTGACACTGTTACAATATATAAATGTCAAATTGTTGGATTTAGTTAATATTTCTTATGACTTTGAAATTACTGCTGAAGATTTTTCAAAATCTATTGTATTAAATAAAAGGAAAACCAAGCTCCTTAGAGCTAATTTTGT